>NW_016157134.1:63842-96047 GCF_001687245.7 Rhagoletis zephyria | reverse complement strand
ATTTTTTCAAATTATTGTTGCTTTTCCACAATAAATTTTCATTTAAAAAATGGCCTCGAGCTCATTATAAAATTGTTGAATATAATTGTTAAAAAAGGCCAAAAAAATAACAAAAAACAAATTAATTTATTTATACTATCCATTTTAATTGTTTTTCTTTGCTGCCTTGGAGGGGTCTGGTTGCTGTGCTGCCAGTCAGATTCCTTCAAATATTCCACCCTTTTATGCTATCGAAGCTCTGGAATCATCCTTTGATAACCCAAGATCATGGCCCCTATTATGAGTTGCATTCGATTTTCGACTGTGGTCGAAAGTGCTGAGCGAACGAATTTTCATTTGGTATTATGGCGCTTATTCGATGAAGAATAGCGCTATTGTGAATTTCGCCCGTTTAGGTTGTTCACAATAGTATATTTTCACCGCTGAGAAGCTTTGTTTACAAATCGAGCAAACTAAATAGTGTGCTTATACATATTGTAAATTTGTTCTAATTAAAATGAAGTAAAAAAGAAAGCAAGTTAATAAAAACGTGGTAAAATGAGTACAACGAGTTCTGGTTCAACGATTCGTCAGAGGATGAGAGCTTAGTAAACTGGCCAGGAGTAGCAAATGTTCAAGAGAGTTTAAGTTTATTAGTCTTTCGAATATATTTTGATATAAAATATATTTAAGAAATTTGTCTACAGATTCATTAAAAAGTTCCGGCCATCTAAAGAAGCGTTTGTGAGCCAAATCTATTTAAAATATTTTAAAACTATCAACAGCGCTACGATTTTGTTCTCAGAGTATTGGGATTTTCTTTCACAAGTAAAACCAGCTTTTCGAGCTTGTGTTTAGTATTCACGATGTTAGAACTGCATGAAATTAATAAAAATTGTTTAAAATTAGTGTCTAGCCGCCAAAATGTAAGAAAACATATACAAAATCATACATTTTTCACAATTTTCTAACACAGAAAATTCGATACTCAACGAAAATTTCGACACGCTTGCATAGCTCATAATACGAATTTCACTTTCGATCTTCGATAGCCAGCGAAGATCGAAAATCGAATGCAGCTCATAATAAGGGCCCATATATGAGAAGATGTTCATCCGGAGATTTCGCAGCTACGTTTTGAGCGAATAGAATCACAGCAGGAGCTTCATCATCTTGCCCGTATGTTACCAAAAAATTAGACTTAGTGCCGTTGTAAGGTGTTATAACAGTCAGTGGCGCGCGGTCTTTTTAGCGGTTTTTCCGCTGACTAACGACCGAAGCCTGGCCGGATCGCCATGTAAATGAAGGAAACGCTTATATGTAGCGTGCAACAAGAATTGATTTCTTTATTCGAAATTACTTTCTTTTATACAAGATTTCTTACACTAATTTACACTAATACTTACAAACTACAAAGGTGCATATGTTATGCTAACTCAGCATATGTGTCATAGTTATTTTGGCAGTCGCCCTGTCTTGAGTAATGCAATTGGCAAGTGTAAACTGAACTGTGCCTTTGAACGTATGGCGTTGAATTCCCGCTGAGTTCATTATGACTTATGTGGGTCATGATGGCATTGACATCGTGTGCGGTCGATATTTGTAAATGCATTAGAGTGGTGTATTTGCTGTAATACTACATTCGTACAAATCCCTTTCGCAAATTGAGGATTTTCTTCCATCAATGAAACCAGCCTTTCGAGTTGCTGTTTAGTACTCACGACCTTAGACCTGCATGAAGTTAATACAAATTGTTTAAAATTAGCGTTTAGACGCTAAAAAATAAAAAAACAAACGCAAAATACTTACATTTTCAACAATTTTCTCACACTACGCTACAGCATCGAAAGCAAAATTCTGTTCGACCGAAAATTCGATACTCAACGAAAATTTCGACAGGGTTGCATAGCTCATAATACCAATTTTACATTCGATCTTCNCAATGAAACCAGCCTTTCGAGTTGCTGTTTAGTACTCACGACCTTAGACCTGCATGAAGTTAATACAAATTGTTTAAAATTAGCGTTTAGACGCTAAAAAATAAAAAAACAAACGCAAAATACTTACATTTTCAACAATTTTCTCACACTACGCTACAGCATCGAAAGCAAAATTCTGTTCGACCGAAAATTCGATACTCAACGATAATTTCGACAGGGTTGCATAGCTCATAATACCAATTTTACATTCGATCTTCGATCTTCGATAACCAGCGAAGATCGAAAATCGAATGCAACTCATAATAAGGGCCATACATATATAAATATCGTTATCTTAATTATAAAGAAAAAACAAACAAATTTTCCGTTTCTACGGCATTTTAATCAATTTAATTGCAATTACAATACGTACATATTAATTTGCGTTCTATCTAGTTAATCAGTTTATATATCGCTTTATTTGTTTCAAAACAACTTTTGTTCTCGCTGTATACACAACTTACGCCATGTATGAGTTATGGATAAAGCAAGTTATCCAATACACCGAGCAGTTGATTGTAAAATAAATAAATCCAACTCACTCGTTACTTATACGCTTCGTTTAGCTTTTGTGGTGTATGGTTCTCTTTAGTATATTTTGAAAGATTTTTAGTCCATGCAGTTGAACAATAACAAAAAAGTTATCTGCAGGCACAAGGAAAAACTTTCATTAAGTTTCTCCGCTAGCTGAAGTAAAATCAAAACATTTTTAATATAATAGCTTCTGGTTGAACGAAAAATCAATGCTTATTTAGTTGTTGGGGTGGTGCTTAAGATAGCAACTACTATTAAAAATCGGAAGGTTCGCTTTCAAGAGTATAATAATGCATGCCTTTTGTTTAAAATATGTTTATAGTATATATAACTTAATCCATCAAATATACAGCGAGTGGAATATGTATATGTACATCGTATTAATTTTCACTGTACAGCATTACATGCAATGCAGTACGAGGCAATATTCGACTTTTAATCGAAATCTTGCAGATACGATTTTCGTGAAATTCACTGAATCCAAATAGCTGAGAACATAGTATACTTGAAAAAAATTGGACTACTATGGATTCAACTAAAGCCCCATATACAAACTGAAGAAAATAGGCGTGTTGAAAATTCAGGAGTATGTTTAATTAAAGCGACTAGAAATTGATTCCGTTGGAATAAAAAATAATGCTGAAGTTCTGTGCTACTTGATAAATTTACTATTAAATACTGAAATAACTCGGTTTTATTAAGTATTTCAATCTCTCCAGTTTACATGGTGTATGACAAATATGGTGTAAGAAATATTTGACAAATCAGCACATTTTTTCCTCTCCAATATAAAGAAAAAAATCTAAATGAAATCAGAGGATATATAGCGATATTTTGAAAAAAACAAGGAATTAAGGAAAATGTTAAAGAGATACATATGATGCCATCAAGTACTGACTTTTATTCGGTATATACAGTATGGTTCAATACAATACCCCCCCCATTTCAAAGTGATATTGTTTCCCACTCATGTTTATTTATTTGTTTTTAGGAATTTTCAATTAAAATACAGTTCATCCTGTAACAAAACCCATAATAACCCAAGTTTAAGTTTTTTTAGAATTTTTTGTCGCATTTGCTTCCATATAGCGCTCCGCTATTACATAAGTAGAGGAAGCCGAAAAGAGTTCAAATTTCAACACGTTTATTTACAAAAGAGCGGAGGATCAGTTTAAATACAAGAAAAAAAAAAACAAATCATGAGAAACGAATTCAGTGCTGTCGTTAATCATATGACATAGCAGGTGTTGCTTAAAAATTAGTTGATTTTGTTTAGATTTCTGGTATCTCTTTCTAGTCATCAAATGATGTAGATATCAAGAAGTTTGCAGCTAATTGCTCATCTTTTTCGCAAGCAAAATATGCTTGCAATACTAGTGCTTCTGCAAATCCGAGAGCTTTAAGCTGCAAAGAAAGGGTGGTCAACAGAAAATAATAATATTAGTAAAGTGTATTAACACCTACGCGTTCAACAGCATCTTTATCTTCTGCAGTTAGACGAATAACATAAGAACTTTGGCCATCGGCGGTTCTCTCCAAAACAGGTGGTTCAGAAACAGACACAGTTTCTGTTACAGGTATGTTTGTATTGCCACCTACGCTTGAGCCCGTATCATGCGGAACGGCGATAGAAGTGCCAGCAGAATCGGTAGGAGCAGCAGCAGTAGAATTCGAAGAAGCAATAGCAGGAGGAGCAGCAATTAATGCAGCCACTTCAGCAGCAGCAGCAGCTCTTTCCCGCATGAAGGCTTCGGCAATAGCACGACGCCGCTCTGCTGCTCTGTCTGTGCGAGGTGGCAAAATCTCACGTAGAATGCTGTCAGCTCCCGCATCGCCACCATCTGTAGGATGTTCGCGTGTTGTAGGGCCATCCCCACCAGCACCTGGGGCAGTATCCAGCGCATGAACATGAAAGCCATCCCCTCCGGCTGCAGCACGCGCCGCAGCTGCTAGTTGTGCACGTCGCCCTGGTGTCATACGACGTGGATATTGGTGACTAGGACTAGTGTCATCAGAATGTCGTTCCATTGGCCGATTAAGCATGCTCAAGAAAGCATCTTGATTTTCCGATATTAGTTGTAGTAGAGCAGGATTAGTATGTCCTATCTAAATTTATTACGCCATTAAGATTAAACCAGTAGGTACAATAGTAGTCGCGTTTCTTTTAGCGCGTATTTACATATACGCTTAAGCTGACGCTTAGTATTTCAAGCGTAGATACGTATACGCATAAAAAAAACACTGCTTTAATAGCATTTACACTTACCTGTTGCAGAACTGCATGCAATAAGTCCGGATTTTCGCACACCAAGGAACGCATCTGCACAAACTGCGGTTGGTTGCGCAAAAAATCAAAAGGATCTAAAAAACGCAGACGGAACTATTAAAAATCATTAATTTTATTTGCCTCTCAAGATTACCCTCTTCAGTAGCACCTGGTCCTTGTTGACTTCCAGCAGGGCTTAGGTCTGCACAGCGACCTTCGCCTTGGTGAGTAGTTGAGTTGTCACCACTAGCCACTGGATTGGGACCGACGCTCTCGCCGCCACTTGGTCGATAAGCTGCTTCTCCTTGAGAAGTGTTATTGTCTTCATTGCTTGCGGCGATGCTACGCATTGAAACACTTTCCCCAATAGCCGCGACAGCTGCTGAGGCTGCATTAAATTCTTCTGGTGCGTCGGGTATACCACTAATAAGGTACTCTACTGCCCGTTCTGGATTGTTGAAACTAGCTGCCAAAGCGCGTAGAACCATTTCACGACAATAACCCATTTCTATCATGGATTCGACTGTACGATTGAACTCTTCACCCATGAGTAAATTAGATTCAGCACGTGATTGCAAAGACGTGTTTGAGAAGACGCCGGCAAGATCACCACTGGAGTATGTACTATGGCTAGTTTCAGAACTATCGGAACCACCACTGCTGCGCGACAAAAGAGAAGTAGTCGAACCAGTAGACAAGATGCTGGTATTACTGCCTACAGCTTCTAAAACAGCTCTAGCTTCACCACTGCCGTCACTGTCATCACTACCGCCGCTACCACCACTGCCTGCAGACTTCGTCTCTTCATGACAGCTTCCATTTCCACCACTTTTTTCTTTGGATACTTTCTTCTTTTCATCTTTATTCTTCGGAGTATCTTTTAAAGTTTCACTATAAGGGGTCGATGGAGTTTCAGAAGATGTGGATGAGGCGCCATCGTCTGGCTTTTGTGAGTAATTACCAACATCTCGCTTGAGCATTACCACGACAAATTTTTTTTCCTCTACATTATATGAAGCTATGGTCCGTTCATCCTTTAGTATAACACCTATTTAAAAATATAATAATTTCATTGATATTTTTCTGAACTTATGTATGTAGGTGCAGATTAATTTAAACCCACCTGCATATATAAGCTTTTGCTTTTCAACAACGTATTCCGGTCCGCGTTCATCATATATTTTCTCCTTTAATTGGAGGACCTACGAAAACACAAATAAGACATTTGATGTGTAATTAGCAAGAGTTTGAGAATTATATAAAACTCAAACCGTTTAAAAACAACATAATTTTTAAAATTTGTTAAATGCATTTAGAAGTTGTGATTTGCCATGCGACCCTCACCGAATCGGCTACTGAAATATATCAGAGGCGGGTGATTTTTTTAAAACGATGACGTTCGTTTCTGATGTACACAATCGAAAATTTTTGTGGTCGCCTGTTAAGTCAGCCGACATATTGTGTGGTACACATTGGCGATCAAAATCGACAGTTTTGCTCACATTTCATTTGTTAGACCGTGTGACCGTTGCTGTCGTTGTTGTAGCGGCTACAACAACCCCGCCCGTATCGGTTAGTATCTTAGTCGTTGTTGTCAAGCTCAACTAACGGAAGACCCAAGAAGCGTGCAGCCTATACAGGGTCTGTTCACAGAGACAAAGGCGTTAGTTGTGTGGGGTTTTCCGGGCATGCGAAAAGATGTTTCGAGTCGTGAGGTGCCTCTCCGCATGCCGGACACTCATTTGGCACATGTGCATCTAATCTGCTCAGTTATGAGTTCAATCTGCTGCAGTAGCTAGAGCGAAGTTGGTCCGAGTTTCCCGAGGCAGACGAAGCTACGTCTGTCAGGTGGTTGTGTGCCCATAATGGCATTCACAGGTCTGGAGGCTATGTAACTTGAGACTGACTCCCTATGAATGCCGCTCAGGGCCTGTCTTGTTTGCTGAACCTCTGGACTTCGTCCGTCAGTTCGTAGAGATGCCTCCTGACGTGCCTGGGCGAAGGCCCTTCTGCAAGGAGTTGCCTGTTTGGACGGCCACATCTGTGGCTCTCAACCAGGAACTGCCAGCAGAGCATTATGTTATGCTCCTTAAATGGGAGCATGTGGGCCTCCTCGTGCAGGTGGTGTTGCGGCGACATCAAGAACCATCCTGTCGCTGTCCGAAGTGCCGTATTCTGGCAGGTCTGTAGCTTCATCCACTGCGCCCTGCTAGTCCTAGTAGGAGAGCAGACTATCGAACGTTACTTCGAGTATCTTCGGGTGGTTCACGGTCGTAATTGGTGTATCATCGACGTGAATTCCCAGTTGGAGTCTGGTCCAGGTGGTGAAAAGTGTGGCTGAGGATTTTGTAGGGGAGAGGTTTAGGCTCCGTGCAGTGAAGAAGCGAGAAAGTTCGGCGAGATAACAGTTTACTTTCGAGCACAAGTAATCAATTCCATTCCAGGACGCCATGATCGAGCAATCGTCAGCATAAGAGACAATCGAGACTCCCTCTGGTGGTTGAGGGAACTTTGAATTGTAAAAGTTAAACAGTAATGGGGAAAGGACACCACCCTGTGGAACCCCCTGTTTTAGTGTCCTCGATTTGCTCGATTTGTCTCTAAAAGTTACTGACTAGTGACGACCACTCAGATAATTCGCCGACCACCGTTTGAATCCCTGCGGGAGAGAGGAGGCCTCTATGTCTTCTAGTAGCGTTGAATAGCTGACAGTGTCGAACACCTTAGACAGGTCCAGCGCTATTAGAATGGTTCTCTCACAGGGGCGCTTTCGGTTTAGGCCACGAGTTATCTGGGTATTTATGGCGTTAAGTGCTGTTGTTGTGCTGTGTACTTTACGGAACCCATGCTGATGCTTTGCTGGGGACAGGTGGTTTGTAAAGTACAATAGTAGCATGGCCTCTAGCGTCTTCGCTACTGTGGAGAGGGTTTTCGGACGATAAGGCTCTCCTTTGTTGGACCACTCTCCCCATCTTCCAGATGTCTGGAATGTCGAGAGTGGCCATTGACAAGCTGAGGACCTCCGTTAGGTACGCTACTCCAGTAGGGCCAAAATTTTTCAGCATCAGCATGCATATTCCGTCGGGTCCAATGGCTTTGGAGGCTTTCTTCGCCTTCCCGATGGCTACCCTTACCTCACCGCTGGTGAAAACAAGAGACGCACCTTGTTTTGGCAGTTTGTGCAGCCTTCTGGTCACTCGACGTTTGGCTTTATCCACCGGAGGATGCAGGATGAACTGCCAGCTAAAATAGCTCGCGCATCGCTCCGGGTCCGTCGAAGCGTGTTCACCAAAGTCTATTTCAACTCTGTCGTCACACTTCGTCGGGTTGGACAATAACCTCACGGTTGACCAAAGCTTACTCACACCTCAGGCGAAGTTGCAGNACCATCCTGTCGCTGTCCGAAGTGCCGTATTCTGGCAGGTCTGTAGCTTCATCCACTGCGCCCTGCTAGTCCTAGTAGGAGAGCAGACTATCGAACGTTACTTCGAGTATCTTCGGGTGGTTCACGGTCGTAATTGGTGTATCATCGACGTGAATTCCCAGTTGGAGTCTGNCACCAAAGTCTATTTCAACTCTGTCGTCACACTTCGTCGGGTTGGACAATAACCTCACGGTTGACCAAAGCTTACTCACACCTCAGGCGAAGTTGCAGGTCTTCAGATGCTCTTCCCACTTCTTCCGCTTATGTACGTTCTTAAGTTGCTGAATCTCCGAGTTAAGATCCCTAATGCGGGGATTTCCGGGATCGGCCTGACGAAGGTTGTAGGGCTCATCGGCTAGGACAGCCGCTTCTGCAGGAAGATTCGGACGAGGGTCCGAGATGCATCCCGCTGGGATGAAGAGGGAACTTACGTGAACGTCGGTTGGTATGGGTAGTGCAGCGAAGGCGCTTCAGTAACATCCGCGAAGCCTTTCCAATCAGCTTTAGAAAAGTTGACAAAGTCGGCTGGTTTATCAATCGAGATGATTATGGGCAGATGGTCTGATGCTAAAGTCAGAATAGGTCGCCATGATACGCTGTTTATCAGACCAGCGCTGACTATTGTTGTATCCGGCGCAATTCAACAGTATTGAAGGCAGGTGTTGCATTTGACTGATGTCCCATTACGGAATATCCTGGACTGGCATACCTTGCAGATTGTCGGAGGAACTAGGAGTTGTTGGCGGTGGCGTGTGGGTGGTGGTGCAGTTGTATCTGTGGTGTGGTCTGTTGTGTCTGTGGTATTGTCTATTGTATTGTGTTGTGGTGCGGTTGTGTTTGTGTTGAGTGGCTCAGGCGGACTCTGTTGAGCCGTGGAGGCAGCTCGATTGGCGCGGCAAGGGGCCACGTACGCAGTGGTGCATTTCCTGTGAGTCGTGAGGGCTGAGCAAACTCGGAAATGGCTCCACCCATTGCATGTATTGCATCTGACGGAGGTGGAGTTGTGTTGTAATCGTCTGTGACACACGCAGCAGGTATATGTTTCTGGTCCAGGGTTTGACTCATTGCCAGCCCTGAGCAGAAGTATGCGAAGAAGAAGTAGCCCTATAGACGTACAACTTTTGAGGGATTTCGCCGACCTAAACGGGGTTAGATCGCCGAAACAACAGCCCTTGGTCGGGTAAAACGAGTCATTCCGGTACGAGAACTGGCTGTCATGGGTATGTCTGTGGCTCCCTTCTAAGGATTGCTTGCAGAGCATTGTTTTGTGCACCCTTATGGGGAGCATTTGCGTAGGTGAGGTTCTGGCGATATCAGAAGACATCCGGTCGCTGTCCGAACTGCTGTATTTTGTGCTTTCCGCAGCTACATCCTCTGCGTCCTACTGGTCCCAGCGACCACACAGGTGTTACGTAATATAGAACCAGCCGGCCAATTGCCTTGCATGTTTCCAGCAACGTTTCTTTGTCCTTGCCCCAGGTACTGCAGCCTAGCGACTTGAAGATCTTGTTGCGTCTTTGTACTTTGTTGACAATTGCGGTTGTGTGCGCACAGAAGGAGAGCAGACTGTTAAAAGTTACTCCAAGTATTTTTGGGTTATTCACCGTCGGAATTGGTGTGTCATCAACGTGAATACCCAGCGGTAGTCTGACCTCCTTCGTCCAGGTGGTAAGTAAGGTCGCGGAGGATTTTGTAGGGTAGAGGGTAAGGCTCCTAGCAGCTAAGAAGCGAGAAAGCTCGTAGATACCCGTTTACAGCGTGGCGACGAATATCTGTTACCCAGGTTTTTTTGAGAAATAAAAGGGTCCTTTATAGATTTTGCGAAAAAGTATTTTATTGTTAATTTTCCACAGATTTTGCTTTAGCTGTATTAATTAATTTTTAAATTTTAATCCTTATTTACATTTGTCAGCAGTGTAAGCTTTGAGACTCAAAATGGAGAAAATTAGCCTATGGTTACAGAAGATATGGAACAAATTAACTGACGAAGACCTGCGTGCCAAATGAACCTTTTTTCTCAAGGTTTACACTGCTGGCAAATGTAATGAGGGTTCCAATTTAAAAACTTATTAATACAACTAAAGTAAAATCTGTGAAAAATTACCAATAAAATACTTTTTTCGCAACATCTCTTTCTCAAAAAAATAAAACCATGCTCCTTGACTGGGAGCATGTGGGCCTCCTCGTGCAGGTGGTGTTGTGGCGACATCAAGAAGCATCCTTTCTCTATCCGAAGTGACGTATTCTGGCAGGTCTCTAGCTTCATCCACAGCGTCCTGCTAATCCCAGCCGACAACACGGGCGCTGCATAGTTTAGAACCGGCCGGCCAATCGCCTTGTATGTTGCCAACAACGTTTCTTTGTCTTTGCCCCAAGTACTGCCGGCCAGCGACTTGAGGACATTGTTGCGGCTCGGTACTTTGTCCACAATTGCGGTTGTATGCGGCGAGAAGGAGAGCAGACTGTCGAAGGTGACTCCAAGAATTTCGAGGTTATTCACCGTAGGTATTGTTACCCCACCGACGTGAATACCTAGTTGTAGTCAGACCTCCGTCGTCCAGGTGTTAGGTAGGGGTTGCCGAGGATTTCGCAGGACATAGGGCAAGGCTCCTTGCAGTGAAGAAGCGAGAAAGCTCGGCGAGATAACCGTTGGTGGTTGAGGGAGCCTGGAAATGTAATAATTAAACAATAGTGGGGATAAGACACCACCCTGTGGTACCCCCTGTTTAATTTTTCTTAGTTTAATGGTTTTGTCCCTAAAAGTTACTGACGAGTGTCGACCCCTCAGATAATTCGCCGACCACCGTTTGAGTCCCTGTGGGAGTGAGAAGGCCTCTATCTCTTCTAGCAGCGTTGAATAACCGACAGTGTCGAAGGCCTTGAACAGGTCCAACCCTACTACAGTAGTCCTCTCACAGGGGCGGTTTCGGTTAAGGCCACGAGTTATCTGGGTGTTTATGGCGTTAAGTGCTGTTTTTGTATTTATTTATTTATTTATTTGGTCTACAGAAAAATGTTTTCTTACAGACAAATGAGAATAGAACATTTAGATATTGTAAGTATGTGTGATATATTACAGAGTAAACTAATTATACATATTAATTTGTAATAGCAATAATAATATAAAATAGCAGGTTTGGTAGCTGGCGAGGCCTAGTCTTCAGTCTACTTTTGTGTGCGGCGGGCGGAAAGACCTAGTTTCCGCTCCGTGCTGCGGACAGGCTGTTAATCACATTACTTTGTATGTGTGGCAGGCGGAAAGCTCTAGTTTCCGCTCCGCGCTGTGCTGTTGATCATGGTCGGAAAGAACGAGTTTCCGATCCATGTTCCCCAAGTCATTACTTTGAATGTGCGCAGGCGGAAAGCTCTAGTTTCCGCTCCGCGCTGTGGACAAACTGTTCAACATGATCGGAAAGAACGAGTTTCCGATCCATGTTCTCGAAGTCATTACTTTGAGTGTGTGGCAGGCGGAAAGCTCTAGTTTCCGCTCCGCGCTGTAGACAAGCTGTTGATCATGGTCGGAAAGGCCGGGTTTCCGATCCATGCTCGTATTGTCTTACGCGATCGCGAAAATATACGAAGCCGATTACAATTGTACTAAGCAGTCATAGATATTGTGTAATTTATCGTTCCCGGTTAAAGATATTAATTTATTTAGTTACAAAAAAGCGATTCAGATATGTCGAAGCAATCATAATGTTTGTTACAATCTTGGCATAACCATCGTAAAGCTCATCATGCATTTAAAATATTGATTTACAAATGCTCAACACAACCGCGGCGCAATCGGGAAAGTATGCGAGTCGACCACGTTTACCTCATAAAAATAAGAAATACAGTTCACCAGCTGAACGATAAGGTGCAATGTACGGGTTTACATGTTATTTATTCAAAATCTCAAGTAAGGTTTTCTTAATGGTGCTGTTCACTTTACGGAATTCATGTTGATGCTTCGCTGGGGGGTCAGGTGGTTCGTAAAATACGAGAGTAGCAGGGCCTCCAGTGTCTTCGCTACCGGGGAAAGGAGGATTATCGGACGATAAGACTCTCTTTTGTTGGCTGGTTTCCCCGGTTTGAGCAGTGGGACCACTCTCCCGATCTTCCAGATGTCTGGAATGACGATAGTGGCCATTGACAGGTTGAGAACCTTGGCTAAATAGTCTACCCGCAGGACCCAAATTTTTCAGCAGCAACATGCATATTCCGTCGTGTCCAATGGCTTTGGAGGCTTTCGCCTTCCCGGTGACTACCCTTACCTCACCGCTGGTGAAAACAAGAGGCGCACTAGGTTTTGGCAGTTTGTGCAGCGTTCTGGTCACTCGACGTTTAGCTTTATCCACCGGAGGATGCAGAATGAACTGCCGGCTAAAATAGCTCGCGCATCGCTCCGGGTCCGCCGAAGCGTGGTCACCAAAGTCTATTTCAACTCTGTCGTCACGCTTCGTCGGGTTGGATAATGACCTCACGGTTGACCAAAGCAAGTTGAGATCCCTGATATGGGGATTTCCGGGATCGGCTTGTTTATCAATCGGCTGATGGTCTGATGCCAGGGTCAGCATATGTCGCCATGATACGCTGTTTATCATACCAACGCTGACAATTGTTAGATCTGGCGAGCTGCAGCAGCTGCCCATAATCCTGGTGGGTGCGTCGTCGTTCATTGTGCAGCATGTCGAATCGTCTATCTGCTCAGCCAGATGTGTTCCCCTAAGATCATTCGACAGGCTTGAGTGCCAAAGATCGTGGTGCGCGTTAAAGTCGCCAACTACCATACGGTTTTCACCTCTTAGTAGCGCACCTATTTCAGGGGTTATATTCAGGGTGATATCCTGCCGGGCAGCTGGTGACAGGGGGTATATATACGTTAAATATTTCGAGCTCACCATCGCCTGACCGGATAGCAATACCCTGACATTCTAGTATGGTATCCCTGCGTTTGCTGTCTGCTTCGATAAGACGATACTGCACGGTGTGGTGCGTGATGAACGCAACAAGGCTGAATTGCTGTGCAACTTCGTCTCTTGGACCGCAGCTATCAATATTCCACGCCTTCCCATGAAGACAGTTATCTCCTCGATCTTGCTTTGAAGTCCGTTACAGTTGAATTGTAGCACCTTTGTGTGCCTTGGGATACCAATTGTGATGCGTGGTGTTAGGGAGTTGTGTTGCCTTGTGATTGTGGGGGGCGGCGTCACAGGGCAGGTATGCGACTGGGCAGCAGAGCAGGGGCCCACATAGTCACTCGTTCAATCACGAGTGTTGCGAAGTCCTGAGCATGCCTTAAAGTGGCACCAGCCAAGGCAGGGGTTGAACTTGACTGATGTCACGTTACGGTATATTGTCGGAGGGACTAGGAGTTGCCGCCGGCGGTGTGTGGGTGCTGTTGTGTTTGTGTGTGTGTCTATTGTTGTGTTGTGTTGGGGTGTGGGTGTGTTGGTTCTGTGCTGCACGGGCGAGTGGCGGTTTGCCGTGAAGGCGGTCCGATTCGCACAGCATGGGGCCACGAACGACGTGGTCCATTGCCGGTGCGTACGTAGGCCCGAGCAGGTGCGGAGATAACTCCACGACGCTTGGCTTTATCCGCCGGAGGATGCAGTATAAATTGCCGGATAAAATAGCTCCCGCATCGCCCCGGTATTGGACAGAGACGTAAAGGTTGACCAAAGCTTACTCACACCACAGGCGAAGTTACAGGTCTTCAGATGCTTTTCCCACTTTTTCCGCTCACGTACGATCACAAGCTGCCGAATCTCCGCATTGAGATCCCTTATACGTGGATTTCCGGGATCGGCCTGACGAAGTTGTCACGCTCATCGGTTAGAACAGCCGCTTCAGCAGGAAATTTTTGACGAGTTGCAGCAGCAGTGACAACCCTGCGGAACTTACGTTTACCTAAGTGAACGTCGGTTGGTGCTTTGGTCAACCTTGACGACTCTGTCGAATCAGACGAAGCGCGACGACAAGGTCGAAATATCTTTCGGCGACCATGCTTCGTCTTATCGTCCGATAACCCTCCTTTCCCAGGTAGCAAAGACACTAGAGGCCTTGCTACTCCCGTATTCTACGAACCATCTGACCCCAGAGAAGCATAGGCATGCTTTCCGTAAAGTGCACAGCACAACAATAGCACTTAACGCCACAAACACTCAGATAGCTCGTGGCCAAAACCGCAACCGTCCCTGCGAGAGAACCATTCTAGTAGCTTTGGATCTGCCAAACGCGTTTGATACCGTCAGTCACTCCACACTGCTAGAAGACATAAAGGCCTGCTCTTTCCCACAGACAGTCAAACGGTGGTCGGCGAATTATCTGAGTGGTCGACACTCGTCAGTAATGTTTAAAGACAAATCAAGTAAACCTAAAAAAAATAAGAGGGGGTTCCACAGGGTGTTGTCCTTTCACCACTACTGTTTAACTATTATATTTCCAAGCTCAACCACCAAAGGGAGTACCGGATTGTCTCTTACGCTGTCGATTGTTCGATAATGGCGTCTGGGAATGGAATTGATGACTTGTGCTCGAAAGTAAACGGGTATATCTCCGAGCTTTCTCGCTTCTTCACTGCCAGGAGCCTAACCCTCTCTCCTACAAAATCCTCTGCGACCTTGTTCACCGCCTGGATGAAGGAGGTCAGACTACCGTTGGGCATTCACGTCGATGACACACCAATTCCGACGGTGAATAACTCCCAAATACTCGGAGTAACCTTCGACAGTCTGTTCTCCTTCTCTGCGCACGCAACCGCAATTGTCAATAAAGTACAGAGCCGCAACAAGCTCCTCAAATCGCTAGCCGGCAGTACTTGGGGCAAAGACAAAGACGTTGCTGACAACATAAAAGGCGACTGGCTGCAGACGACACAAAACGCCAGAACACCACCTGCATGACGAGGCGAAAATGCTCCCCATAAAGGAGCCCAACACAATTCTCTGCAAGCAATTCATATTAGGAAGCCACAGACGTGGACAACCGAACAGACACTTGCTTGCAGAGGAGGCCTCGCCAAGGCGTCAGAAGACACATATAAGAACTGATGGACGAAGTCCAGAGGTTCATAAAGCTACCCCTGGACCCGTCAGCTTACCGATAGACCCTGAGCGGCATTCACAGGGAGTCAGTCTCGAGTTATGTAGACTCCAGAGCTGTGAATGTCTTTCTAGGCACACAACCACCCGACATCAACGAGACGGAGCTTCGTCTGCCTCGGGAGACTAGAACCACAATACCAACCAACTTCGCTCTGGCTGCTGCAGCAGGTTAAACTCATACCTGAGAAAATTAGATGCAGATGTGCCAAATGAGTGTCCGGCATGCGAAGACACCCCACGACTCGAAACTTCTCTTCGTATGCCCGGATAACCCGACACAACTAACGCCTCTGTCCCTGTAGACAGACCCTATAGAGGCTTAATGCTTCTTGGGTCTTCCGTTAGTTGAGCGTGACGACAACGACTGAGATACTAACCGATTTGGGCGGGAATGTTGTAGCCGCTACAACAACAACAAGAACAACATGCTATGCTACACGCATTCAAAATCTGAACGTCATGGGGTTAGACTGGATTACAACATTGAAACTTGCTAATGAGCCGACCAATACCATTTGTAACAAAATCAACAAAGGACCGTACAAAGATCAGGGAAGTACAAGTATTTTAATTGATAAATGCACTTCACTGCTGAAAAAATCATTTCCAGCTGTTTTTGATGACGAACTCGGTCTTTGCACCAAAGCGAAAGCGCTTACGATGAAGCCAAATGCACAGCCAATTTTTCTCCAAAAGCGACCAGTCGCGTTTGCCATACAAGGACTTGTAGAGGCCGAACTACAGCGTCTTTAAGACATAAATGTGATCACTCCAGTCAACATTTCAGACTTGGCTGCTACAATTGTGGTGACAAGGAAAGCAACTGGTGGCGTGCGAATATGTGGCGACTTTTCAACTGGCTTAAACAACGCTTTAGAAATGCATCAATACCCTCTGCCGTTACCTGATGATCTCTTCGTGCGACTAGCGAAGGCTAATTTTTTTTTGCCACATTGAACTCTCAGACGGTTTTTCTGCAAGTTGAAGTGGACGACGAGTCAAAGCACCTTCCCACCATAAACACCCACCTGGGTATTTTTCGGTAATAATTTCCGGCGTCAAAACGTTTCGCACTATATTCCAGCAAATTATGGATAAAATGTTGTCCGGGCTCACGGGAGTAGCGGCATACATAGACGACATATTCGTAGCAGGCCAAAGTCGAGAGGATCATGACGAGAAATTAGAAGCCGTATCACAAGTTCGGGTTCAAACTAAAATTTGACTATGGACGTTCTATTCAAAACAAATAAAATATCTGGGCTTTATTATAAATGAAGAGGGCATACAGCCTGATCGCACGCGCATAGCAGCAATAACGCAAGTGCCAGAACCTACACCTACAGAGGACCACTGGATGAATTACTGAAATCCAACACCAAATGGCACTGGTCTGAAAAACAAAGCAAATGTTTCGAACAACTTAAAAACATTATCTCTTCAGAATTATTGCTGACGCACTTCGATCCAAAACTGGATATTGTTGCTGCGGCAGACGCTTCAAACTACGGCCTCGGTGCATGCATCTTGCACGAGTACCCGGATGGTTCGATGAAAGCAATATGCCATGCTTCACGCTCACTCACAGCGGCTGAAAAAGCTTCGGTCAAATAGAAAAGGAGGGGCCGGCCATAGTGTTCGCGCTCACGAAATTGCACAAAATGATTTTATCCCGAAATTTAAGCTACAAACGGACCATAGACCCTAGGCATCGCAGTACATCAATAAATCGATTGCAGTGTTGGGCTACAAAATTATTAGCTTACGACTTCGACATAAGCTACGTATCAACGAACCATTTTGGCCACGCAGACGTTTAACAGGCAAAAACGTAAATCCGTCAGAAGACTACGTAATAGCCTCTGTTAAATTTGAAGGTGAAATTCGTCAATTACTTACAGACTCAATCGCCAAATTACCCGTCACACAAAAAATTGTTAAATACGATTCACAGACAAATCGCTACGAAATATAATGCAATACGTAAACGACGGATGGCCATATAATTTGGAAGGCCCAAATGAAGCAAGACAATTTTTAAATCGCAAAAACGATCTCCATGTGGTTGATGGATGTCTCATGTTCGGAAATCGCATTGTGATCCTGACAATACTGCGCAAGAGGGTTCTAAAGCAATTGCACAAAGGACACCCCGGCGTCAAACGTACAAAATCCATAGCAAGAAGTTTTGTTTACTGGCGTAACATCGATACTGATATTGATTCGCTTGTGCGAAACTGCAGCGTATGTGCATCAGCAGCGAAGCTACCCACAAAGAGACATCAACAACCATGGCCTACTCCATCGGAAGCTTGGGAACGACTTCGCATTGACTACGCTGGCCCATTAGACAATATTTCGAGCAACAAAATAATCGAAATGTTAAATGAAGTTTTTTGCAGACTGAGCATACCGAAATGCATCGTTTCCGATAACGGAACCCAGTTTGTAAGCAAACAATTTCAGAAATTCTTGGCAGAAAATGGAATTAATTAAACACCTACGCTCCAGTCCATACTATCCAATGTCGAACGGCCAAGCTGAACGATTTGTGGATACGTTCAAAAGAGCCTTAAAGAAACTAGAAGGAGAGGTTACAACAGTCCCAAATTTACAATCATTTCCACAATGTTAACATAACAAACAAATGAAACACACCAAAACACACATCACCAGCAGAAGCCTTATTCGGACGAAATATACGAGTACGATTAAATTTGATATTGCCTAGCCAACAAAACATCCAAACATAATTTAATCAAAAACATTGTACTAAACACTACTCAGCTTTTGAACCACAGCAAACCGTTCATGTAGTTTTTCATTCTTATAAGTTTGACTGGAGACCTGCTCAAATCATTAATGGTGATTTCGTTTCTACCAAAAAAATGTCGCCTTTTGATTGCCCCTTTCTCTTTTCGTGTTCGATTCTAAAGGGCAAAGGTGAAACATTTTGTGTTCGTTTCTTAAAATGTCACACTCTTGTATAGCACCTTTTCTGCTCTTTGAAGTTTTGTCAGGGCAGATGGTGCCTTGAAAATCAGATGGTTGCTTAAAACGATAAAATGTGTGAGCTACGCTAAAATGCTAAAGCTAAAATTTAATCCGAATTTTTGGCGATCTCCAAAAATTGTGATTCTGTCCTCCCTGTCGCTAAAAATTCCCTAGCCTAAATTTTAGTACCTTATCCGGCCGTAAGTGTCGCTGTGTAGCAACAGCAGCTGCCAAAATTTGTTTCCATTTCAATGGTGATAAATAATGGAAATATATACTTTAGCTATGTGCACATACAAATAATTTGAAAATACCTAACACACTGTTTATATGACGGTGAAAACTTCTTTTTCAATATTGCCTGATTATAAAAAGTCAATCACATGACCATCAAAAAAGAAAATAAAGCTAAAAATGCCAACATCTTGTTTAAAAAAGGACAATGAGATGACCATCAAAAAAGAACATAAACCTAATAGCAACGTCTTGCGCTTATTTGGAAATAATACCACTAATCAATATTTATTTTCGTGACTTAGTTGTTTGCAAATAAAAATTAACTTTGTGTTTATGCGGCAAAGTCACACATTTTGTAAAATTGTAACAAATAAGTAATATTCGCAAAAAATCAAGGAAGTCCGTATCCCTTTCAGGAAGTTACCAGCGGTCAGTGGGCAAGACTTCTAAATAAATGTGTCACAAAGCAGCAATACCATTTTTATTATAGATAATATTGGAGGAGAGTTAAGTGTTTTATGAAGACAGTATAATAGGAATCCCTGCTCAAGGCATATCTGCCAGACAACACGCGGAAATATTTTTTTAAATTTAAGAATTTCAATATAGCCATAATTAATCGATTTAAGAGAACATCTACATTTTCTTTTTTCAAAAAAGCTGTTCAATATATTGCACAAGCATAAATTGTTGTCCTTTTGTCACTTCTGTCGCAATTTTCCATTTTTCCTTTTAATTACAAAGTTTTTTTCTATATAGTTGAGTAGTTTAAACGATCAACAAGATGATAATTAGCTGTGATTTGTTGATAAACTTTCTTAGCAGCAATTATTTCTCGCCGCCAATTTCTAACTAGTTTAAGCGAAAAGTCGAGATTTTCAGCGATGCAAAATTCGCCGGAATAGCAATTTTAGCTGCATTAACTGTCAAAACTCATCAGCACCTGTGTTCAAGCCCTGGTCAAAGCAACATCGCAAAAAATATAGAAAAAGGTTTTTTCTTAACAGCGGTCGTCCCTCGGCAGGCAATGGCAAACCTCCGAGTGTATTTCTGCCATGAATAACAGCTTCTGATAAAAATACAATCGCCGTTCGGAGTCGGCGTAAAACTATAGGTCCCTTCGTGTGACAACATCAAGACGCACGCTACAAGTCGGAGGAGAAGCTCGGCCAAACCCTAACATATGTGTAAGCGCCGATCTATTAACTGTCAAAACAGTTCACTCACCTTTACCGGTTCATTTTATTCATCGCTAAAATCTTCCATAACATTAATCAAAAATGGAGATTTTTAGGGATGCCTTTTTAAGATAGAATCGCGAAAATGGCTATAAATTGCTAAAATTCCTTTAGCATTTTTTGGCTATAGCGAAAATTGAAATCCGGCTGCTGGGCAAGGCCAAGAAGGCAAAAACATGCCTTTTCAAAGGGTTCAGTGTAACATCAAGCACATTTTGCACCGTGCAAGGGCAACATTTTTTGGTAGAAACGAGATCACCATACGAGTTGGAGCGGTTTTGTAAGATTGGAAAACGGAAAAGTAATCCGTGCACATGCAAACCAAATTCGCAAACGCTACATTGAGGAGACTCATTCATACAGGCGAGCCGAAACACAAGTTGTAGCCGCTACAACAACAACAACAAAAGCAAGTTCTCACAGAAGCGTTTGGATTACACGACGTAACTGAATCCTCCGGGGACCATTCCCAAGTCACGGAATACTCTGACGAAATCAATACCGCTGCGACTTAAAGTAACCCAGTCGAGGCTCCACCACAACCTCAAGCTACTGCGGCAGCAGATTTCGTTACATGCGAAAAACCTAGACGGACTACACGAAAACGTAAACCTGTGAAAAGATACTCACCAGACTAAAAATTCATCTTGGTGGACATCATCATTCAACAGATGTTGGATAAAAATACAACCCTGCTCACGTACAATTATACATACATACATTATACATTTATTATATGACATATAGATATAACTGTCAAATAACAAGGGCAACACTTTTAGCGCACGTGTCGAGAAGCAGCTCTTCTCTAAAATCGTTGTTTTCCTTTTTGTATATTTTATAGTTCAAATCAAGGATTATACTAACTTTAAAGAAGCGTATCATTAACCTACGAAAATTTCATGGGCTATAAAACTGCATACCTACATACCATGCATTTTTCTAAAAATTCTGCGTAAAAAGTTTGAATTTTTTGGGGGATTTTTTGTCCTGAGTTTGAAGTGTGGATTTATATGGTGCTTGTGATATAATGCGCTATAAGACTGCATACCCAAAATTTTTCCAAAAATTCAGAATAAAAAGTGTGAAATATTTGGGGATTTTTGTAAAATTTGTTGAATTTTTATAATTTTTGTACAAAGTTTGAAGTGTTGATTTTTATGGTGCTTGTGATATAATGCGCTAAGCTTTTATAAAAAAATATTAAACATTGAGTACACAAAAGAGTGGTCCAAATTCGGAATTTAATGCTAGGATATTGTAATGGCATCGCTAACAATACGGCAGCACTATTCAGCGCCGTCGTAATGTTGGTAGCCCTGTTGGAACATACGTTCCACAGGTACTTAAAACCGAGTGAAAAAACGAATGTTAATGCAATTAGACAAACGACTTCAAACCCATCGGTAGTGTTATTTTCCTGAGTCTTTAAATATTATAATATTGTTCTTCAAGTGTTCTTAATTTTCTTAAATTCGCCGGGCGTGAATAATTGGCAAATTTTTCTATAAATACAAATTTGCGGAACCCATAAGAGTTCGGCCAATCTGCCACGAGGGCATAATAATTGGACATAATTTGATGGTGTTGGCAACCTAGCAGCGGATTTGTCTCCAGGACGATTTGGGGTAAGCGAGTGGGTTTTTGGCACGTGTGTGCAAAGCGACCGTGACATCGTGTGCGAGCATACGCGTGTGGGAAAAATTGCTTTGATGACAGCCTGGACGGCAGGCGAGTCCGAAAAGCCCCTTTTTGTGCGACACACTACGGTGGATGGACAAAATCTAATCTAATCGAAATATATATACCCCCGTTTTTTATCAATAAATATTTAGAGAGTGCTCAAAGCGCTCAAAGTTTCACATGTATTTTATATGAAAAAAAAATAAATCGTAGAAATGGTATGGAATCCTTGAAAATCAATATTTTTCAATGGACAAAGTCCGTTTCTCTTCAGGAGACTATACCATTTCCACGAAATTATTATTTTGTTTGCCATATAAAATACATGGACAACTTTGAGCGCTTTGAGCACCCTCTAAATATGTATTGATTAAAATAAAACGGGTATATTTTTTTGATGTAGAAAAAGGCACCATGAAATTGTGCATATGGAAACTGTGCATACGAAATAATGCATACAAAAAAAAAACCAAATAATGAAAACAAAAAAAAAAAACGAAATAATGCATACAAAAAAAAACGAAATTATCCACATACACACTTTCGTTTGAAAACCGAAATAATGCCTATGAGAAAAACGAAGTAATGCATATATGATTTTGCAAATAAATGAAAAGATATGAAATGAAATGCATATATGCACAGTATCGGTTGAAAACCGCAACATTGCATATTAGAAAAACGAAGTAATGCATACATGCACAGTTTCGACTCAAAACCGGAATAATTCATATGACAAAAACTGAAATTGTGCATACATGAAAACCAAGAGTGATAGTTCGAATACAGTATTGCGTCAATCGACGTGAAACGGGCATGACATCATCAAATACCATCGTTTGATGTATTTCGCCGACCTAAACGGGCCGCAACAGTGTCCTCAAGTCGCTGGCCGGCAAAGACAAAGAAACATTATCGGCAACATACAAATAACATATAGAACGGGAAATAAATACTTTTCACTACCTGGACGAAGGAAGTCAGACTCCAACTGGGAATTCACGTCGATGATACCCCAATTACGACCGTGAACAACCCGAAGATACTCGAAGTAACGTTCGATAGTCTGCTCTCCTTCTCGGCACAACCGCAATTGTCAACAAAGTACAAAGCCGCAACAAGGTCCTCAAGTCGCTAGCCGGCAGCCCCTGGGACAAAGACAAAGAAACGTTGCTGGCAACGTACAAGGCAATTGGCCGGCCGGTTCTGAACTACGCTGCGCCAGTGTGGTCACCGGGGGCTAGCAGAGCGCAGTGGATGAGGCTACAGACCTGCCAGAATACGGCACTTCGGACAGCGACGGGATGCCTTCTGATGTCGCCCCAAACCACCTTCACCACCCAGATGCTCCCAATCAAGGAGCATAACACAATGCTCTGCAAGCAGTTTCTTGTAGGGAGCCACAGACGTGGTCACCCAAATAGACAGCTGCTTCCAGAAGAGCCCTGTGAATGCCGTTGTGGGCACACAACCACCTGACGTGGACGGGACAGAACTTTGTCTGCCTCGGGAGACCCGCACCACAATAGCCCAACTTCCCTCTGGCTATTGCAGCAGGCTAAACTCATACCTGAGCAGAATAAACGAGGATGTGCCCAACCAATGCCCGCCATGCGGAGAGTCGCCGCTTGACTCACGGCACCTCTTCGCTTGCCCCCAGAACCCCACCTATCCAACGCCCCTGTCCCTAAAGACAAATCCTGTTGAAGTTGCGCACTTCCTGGGCCTCTCCTTAGCTGAAACAGACGACAACGTTGATTGATGCACATAACCGAGCGGGGTTCAGTAGCCGCTACAACGGCAAAAACAATAATCAAATACCAGAATGGGAGAGCTACAACGAACTCAACAAGAAGAGGAAGAATCGTACAAAAGGCAGTGTTGCCAAGAATTAAATTTTAAAAAGCACAAAATTTTGTTTTATTGGTGTATTTAATGGTGCATGAAAACGAACTTCTTTCTGCGGCCGCGCTTATGAATTATAACCCTTACTAAGTAGAACTGTCCTTTCTGTGTTGCCAGAAAAGGACGGAAGTATTTTTGAGCAGAACTTCTTTCTGCGTAGGCGTCCTTCGGCCGCGCTTAGAGATTATAACCGTTACTAAGTAGAACTGTCCTTTCTGTATTGCCGGAAAAGAAAAGTGCAAGTATTTTTGGGCAGAACTTCTTTCTGCATAGGCGACCTTCGGCCGCACTTAGAGATTATAACCCTTAATAAGTACAAATGTCCTTTCTGTGTTGGCGGAAAAGAAGGGCGAGGTATTTTTGCGCAAAACTTCTTTCTGTGTTGCCGGAAAAAAGAGGCGGAAGTATTTTTACACAGAACTTCTTTTTGCGTAGGCGGCCTTTGGCGCTAGGGATTATAACCCTTACTAAGTGGAAGTAATTCATATTAGAAAAAACTAAATTATCCATATGTACACTTTCCTTTGAAAACCGAAATTATGCATATAACAAAAACATAAAATAATGCATGCATACACAATTTCGCTTGAATACAGAAGTAATGCATATGAATAATCCGTAGTAATGCATACATACACAGTTTCGGTTTAAAACCTAAATAATGCAATGAGAAAATACCGAAATTATGCATATGCATACTTTCGTTTTAAATGCGAAATAATGCATATGGAAAAAACGAAGTAATGCACACAGGCACAGTTTGGGTTGAAAACCGAAATAATGCAGGCAAAAACCGAAATAAAGCATAAATGCACATTTTCGGTTGAAACCAAAATAATGTCTAAATGCACCGTTTCCATATCCGCAATTTCGGTGCCCCGTAGAAAAATCCTAGGGGGTGGCGGCATTAAAATTCCGACTTTACTTTTATTTTACCTCCCTAATGTACATACATACACACATACAATATTTGTAATTTTTTTTTTTTTTTGATACAATGTAAATGTAAGTGCGGAAATAAATATTGCTTTAATATGAAATTTCATCTACAAGCTCAGCCGTTTCATTTGACATTTCAGTTTTTTAATCCAACGAACGGTGAAGATTTTATAATATATGTGGGATTTGACTGACGGACAACTCTAAAGACAAATGGACCTAAATGCCATTAAGCAACACTGGGCAGCGACCAGCAGGAGCAACACTGCTTGACGAAGAATGAGAACAAAGGGAACGGACAAACTTAACGAACTAGACGAGACTAGACAACGGACATTTGTTGTACCAAGCTTCACCCCTCCTAGGACACGAACGAAAACGACGCACCGACCAAACCGCGGGATTCAACCCTAAATCATTATTCAAGTATAAAACAAAGTTATCTTTAACGTTTAAATAAACTGTACATCGTGTTTTTTTAAATTAAAACGAGACTTTTTATTGAAGCGGGACACACACTCCTTGTGCCATACCACAAAAATTGGTGTCAAAAGTGAAATCGAACCAAAAAGCAAGCGAAGCGTCTCACTGAATTTGTGCACATAGGGTAATTGGCGCACAAGTGAACGTTTGATTGCTCTAACAAAGCAAGAGCAGTGTGTTTAAAAAACTTTAAATTTAATCTTTGAAAAGAACATTTGTGGAAGTTTTGGAATAACGGAACGGTTACTCCGAGTGGTCACGGTGCGTCGTTGTGCTAGAGCACCGAATTGTTGGTGTTGCAAATTGCGGTACTCTCCAAAGTACTTGGGCAAGAGTACATAAAAGCCTACAAACGGGCATAGAACAGCGAGGAAACCGAAGTTGCGCTGCCCACGTCCAAATTTCCCTGCCGAAGCGGCTGTCCTAGCCGATGAGCGTGACAGCCTTCGTCAGGCCGATCACGGTGTCACTGTCCAATCCGACGAAGCACGACGACAGAGTCGAAATTTCTTTCGGCGACCATGCCTCGTCGGACCCGGAGCGATGCGCGAGCTACTTTAGCCGGCAGTTCATACTGCATCCTCCGGTGGACAAAACCAAGCGTCGAGTGACCAGAAGGCTACACAAACTGCCAACAAATTGGGCACCCCTTGCCTTCACTTGCGGTGAAGTTCAGGTGGCCATCGGGAAGGCGAAAGCCTCCAAAGCCATGGGTACCGACGGAATATGCATGCTCATGCTGAAAAATTAAGGTGGGGAGAGTGGTCCCAAAGGAGATTCGTATCGACCGATAACGCTCCTTTCCCCGGTAGCGAAGACACTTGAGGCCCTGCTGCCGCCGTATTTCACGAACCACATGACCCCAGCGAAGCATCAGCATGGTTTCCGTAAAGTGCACAGNCATGCTGAAAAATTAAGGTGGGGAGAGTGGTCCCAAAGGAGATTCGTATCGACCGATAACGCTCCTTTCCCCGGTAGCGAAGACACTTGAGGCCCTGCTGCCGCCGTATTTCACGAACCACATGACCCCAGCGAAGCATCAGCATGGTTTCCGTAAAGTGCACAGTACAACAACAGCACTTAAAGCCATAAACACTCAGATAACTCGTGGCCTTAACCGTACCCTGTGATAGAACGATTCTAGTAGCGTTGGACCTGGCAAATGCTTCTGAAATTGTCAGCCATTCCACGCTACTAGAAGATATAGAGGCTTCCTCTCTCCCGCAGAGGCTCAAACGGTGGTCGGCAAATTATCTGAGTGGTCGACACTCGTCGGCAATGTTTAGAGAAAAATCGAGCAAACTTAGGAAAATCAAACAGGGGGTTCCACAGGGTGGTGTCCTATCCCCGCTACTGTTTGACTTTTATATTTCAAAGCTCCCTCAACCACCAGAGGGAGTCTCGATTGTCTCCTACGCCGACGATTGCTCGATCATGGCGACTGGGAATGGAATTGATGACCTGTGTTCGAAAGTAAACGGGTATCTCTCCGATCTTTCTCGCTTCTTCACTGCAAAGTGTCTAGCCGTCTCCCCTACGAAATCCTCTGCGACCTTGTTCACCACCTGGACGAAGGAGGTCAGGCTACCGCAGGGAATTCACGTCGATGATACACCAATTCCGACAGTGAATAACCCCAAAATACTCGGAGTAACATTCGACAGCCTGCTCTCCTGCTCTGCGCACGCAACCGCTATTGTCAACAAAGTACAGAGCCACAACAAAGTCTTCAAGTCGCTAGCCGGCAGTACCTGGGGCAAAGACCAAGAAACGTTGCTGGCAATAGGCCGGCCGGTTTTAAACTACGCAGCACCAGTGTGGTCGCCGGGAAGTAGTAGGACGCAGTGGATGAAGCTACAGACAGCACAGAACAGCGACCGGATGCCTCCTGATGTCACCCGAACACCACCTCCATGACGAGGCGAAAATGCTCCCAATTAGGGAGCATAACATAATGCTCTGCAAACAGTTTCTGGTTGGAAGCCACATATGCGGCCACCCAAACAGGCAGCTGCTTGCAGAGGAGCCCTCGCCTAGACACGTCAGGAGGCATCTACATGAACTGACGGACGAAGTCCAGAGGTTCATTAAGCAGCCTCTGGACCCGTCAGCATACCGACAGACCCTGAATGGCATTCACAGGGACTCAGTCTCGAGTTATGTAGACTCTAGACCTGTGAATGCCGTTCTAGACACACAAACGCCGGACATTGACGCGACGGAGCTCCATCCGCCTCGGGAGACAAGAACAACAATAGCCCAACTTCGCTCTGGCTACTGCAGCAGGCTGAACTCTTACCTGAGTAGGCTAAATGCGAATGTGCCGAATGAATGTCCGGCATGCGGAGAGACCCCTCACGACTCGAAACATCTCTTCGCATGCCCGGAAAAACTCACAACCCTAACGGCGCTGTCCCTGTGGACCGACCCCATAGAGGCTGCACGCTTCTTGGGGCTGCCGTTAGTGGAACTCGACGACAACGACTGAGATACCAACCGATCTGGGCGGGGTTGTTGTAGCCGCTACAACAACAAGTTGCGCTGCAGACAGAAAATACATACACAGCAGTGTTGCCAAACATTGGCTTTTCCTACCAAAACTGGTAGGTTTTTTTCCATTTGGTAGGTTGGTAGGATCCGCGACAATAATCTCTATTTGCGAAAAATGTAAAATATGTATCTCAAAACATTTTAGCAACTCTGTTTACACGAATATTTCACCGGTAGAGGCCACCGCTATCCACCTGACAGAGACTTCATTGTACGACTTGAGGAATATCACCAAAACTAACCTATTGGTCTTTCAATATAGGAGTAGATAGGTATTCAATTGAGGAATGCATTGCGACCAGGAGATCTATTGTGCCCTCAATATGGTAGTTAGATCCGCTGTCCAATATGCGGCACTGCTCTTGTGACCAAAACCTACGCAAGTAAAGGCGGGTCCCACCTTTAGTAAGCTGCACCGACTGGTCCGCGTGGCCATTACGAGAGCTATGGGCACCCAACGGATGCTCTTTTTCTTTTCTGTTTGAAAAAAAAGGACTTCTGGAGCGCCCTACGACTGCCTAATATGATCAGCAAGAAAATTTGGGATTTTCGGATCATTTGGAGGTTCTAAAGCCATTCTTGGATAATCCCGAGTTATCCTTCTACAAACCTTACAAAGTTAGAATTCCTGAAAGGGACTGCTGTGGAGTGATAATAACTATGATTGACGAAAGGTGTCAAGAATGGTATACCGACGGATCAAAGATGGACGAGGAGAGTACTGGGGCAGGCGAACTTGGACCAAAATTCCAAAAAGTCTACCAAAGTACACATACCCAACTATATTCAGGCGAAAGACAAATGCGGCCAAATTAAATATTATGTCGGATAGTCAAGCAGGTTAAAGGCCTTATATTCTTTTAAACGGCAGCAGGTTTGTTTAAAGTTATAAAACTTTTTTGAACCACTTGGAAGCTCACAATAACATAACGCTGTGGTGTGTTCCGGGACATGAAGGGTTTGAAGGCAACGAAAGTTGACTGTCTCGCAAAGCGTGGAGCCCAAATGCACTTGCATGGTCCCTAGCCTTTTGTGAGCTGGTGGAGGAAACCACAGAGCATATGCTCACGTATCATAAATAGCATACTGATACACTTACTCCTTAAAGAGAATAAGGTTGGAGTGATTACAATTAAGATTTATATTCAACAAATTTATATTGAGCTCGAGGCCGTTTTAAATGAAAATTTTTATTGTGGAAAAGCAACAATAATTTGAAAAAATGGTAGAAGTGATAGCTATTTCGGAAATCACCACATTTCCTCATCAGACTTCTTTCAGTAGGATTCGAACCGACGATCCCACTGACTCAGCCAGTTGCCTATGCACCGTGCTAAGTACGCCTTGTAAATTATCGTTTGCTTTTTTCCACTATTTTCATTTTTGTTATGCCAACACAATCAAGCGCAGCTATTCCGCTGCAATTCACTTGATCATGTGGTTGTTGGTATTGTTGGTTTTTTTGCTAATAATTCTATTTTTAGAATGCTTAACTTTTAGGTGTGCTCCGAGTGAAGTTGTCGAATCTAAGTAGAGATGCGGGTTGATCTTCAAAGACAATTGTTTCAACGGAACAATTATTTCGGCGTTGATTGATATGAGTAGCGCCTATGCCTAATGCGTTACGATACGCTAATGATGCTTAATTTGGACGTCGATTTAAGTAGAGAGCGGCAACGACTGGTGGGGATTGGCACCAGCGAACTCACGACAATGTGTAGCTTCACCATATCCATTGAAATGGATAGCATCAAGTTAGAGATAACGTTCCATGTAGCAAGAGAGCGAGATATAAAGTACGCACTCGTTATCGGGAACGACGTCTTAAAACAGTTTGACTTAATTGTTACTGAGGATGGGGCTGAGCTCACAGGAGGTACAGCAAAAGAAGCAGAGTCACGAGCAGGTGAATAGAGGAACAGTAGCGAAAGGTTCGCACCTTGGGGTAACGAGATCTGAAAGATTAGTTGGCAAATCCAGTGGTGGCACAAGAGTTTGTGACGAAGAGAATGTAGAAGCGGTTAAGAGGTACTGCGAGCGCATCGGTATAAAAAGGGCACCAGAAGTAGCACACAATTAGAGCGTGGGTGCTGTTGTGGCTAAGGAGCCGCGAGAGTACAAGGTGTTGCAAGGTGGACAAGGTTGGTCCACGAGTGCGTCGGTACTACTCCTAGTAAGCATCCACTGGAGCAGAGAGCAGAGTTGCCGAAGTAATCAATGAATTTGGAGATATGTGTCTGGTGGCCGGCATGGAAAAGTTGCCTTCAGAGGAAGTCGAACTTTCGCACCTCCACAGAGAACGAGCAGTCGTGGTGAGAAACATGATAGCAAAATACAAACCAATGAGCAATGCAAAGTCGCCAGTTGAGATGAAGATCTAGCTTTCGGATGACACCCCGGTATACGAGCACCCAAGGCGGATGTCCTACGCTGGCAGGCAGGTGCTGGACGAGCAAGTGAAGCAGTGATTGAAGGATTGGATCATCCAACCCAGCACTTCGGACTATGCGTCACCAGTGGTGCTAGTTTCGAAGAAAGACGGAAGAAAGCGGTTGTGCTGCGAATATCGGTGTCTAAACCCAAAATTGTTCGCCATAATTTGCCGATGCCAAACACTGATGACGTAATCGAGAAGCTGCAGGGTGTTGGTGTGTTTACCACACTGGACCTTACCAACGGGGTTTTCAATGTTCCAGTGGAGCTGACTTCTAGAAAATACACCGCATTGGTGACGTACAACGGTCAATATGAGTTCCTGTATGTGCCTTTCGGCATATCAAACTCTCCGGCGGTTTTTCAAGATTTATCTAAGCTGTGTTTAGAGACCTTATCCAAGATGACATTGTCGCGGCCTACATAGACGATTTGGTTATTCCCTCCAAGGATTACACCGAAGGCGTGCGCAAATTGGAACGAGCTTTGGGGGTGGGAGCGGAATACGGCTTGCACATGAAGTGGGACAAGTGCCAGTTCCCCATGAGCAAAATTTACTTCTTAGGCTACGTGATAGACGACGGTTCAATAAAACCTTCGGAAGCAAAAACGAAAGCGATCAAAAACTTCCCGTTGCCAGATGACCGGAAGGCTTAGCATTCCTAGGTTTCACATCGTACTTCAGGAGATTCGTCGAAGGGTACGCCGTAATCGTCAAACCATTGTCCGATTTGCTCAGGAATGAAGCTAAGTTCGAGTTGCGTGACGAGAAGTTGGCCGCATTCCAGCTGTTAAAGGCAGCGTTGACGAGTGCGCCAGTCCTGTTGTACAACCCGAAGGCGGCGACCGAGGTACATACGGACGCTTGCATGTGCTACTGCAAAGGGTCGTGGATTACCAAGCATTCCCGGTGCAGTTCATTTTTTTTATTTCATTTCATTTATTAATTAAATCATTAGCACAATAAGATCAAAAGAAATATTTTGTATAGTGCAACAAAATATTTATAACAGTACATACATACATATATATAACTAGAACAGCAAAAATTACAAAAATTACTTAAGACTAAATAAGAGTAACACCAGATAGGTAACAGAGAAAGTAGTATTTTTAAGTGAGTCCTCCAATTTCAGGACATATACATAAAATAAGACTTAATTATACAGGTACATAGAGAGCACATCTCAGGGACTGAAGTGAAGCTAACTCAAATACGCATACAGAACATTTTTAGAGCTGCTTTTGTTTAAATTACCGCGAATATGTGATGGTATAGAGTTCCAGATGCGGAAAGCATTGACAAAAAATAGCCGTGCAGAGCTGAGATAATTGTAGGCAGGGACAGTCAAGTCCTTTTCTCGAGGTGATTTGGGGAACGTTAGTTTTTCAAACAGATATTTGGGAGCCTTATCTGTCATGAGACGAAAAAGAAATATAGTTTCTAGCTTTAAGACATTCAGAAATTTTGCAGCCAAGTATGCGCGTTCTCCAAGGGGAAATATGCTCATATTTTGCCAAGCCAAACACATAGCGCGTGATCTGGTTAGATACTACATCTATTTTGTGAGCTGATTGGGAATCTAACCTGCTGTAGACTACCTCAGAATAACAGAAAATTGGCATTATAAGTTGGATTGCGAGTTTACGTCTGTTGTTGTTGTTGTAGCGGCTACAACAACCCCGCCCAGATCGGTTGGTATCTCAGTCGTTGTCGTCAAGTTCCACTAACGGCAACCCTAGGAAGCGTGCAGCTTCTGTGGGATTTGTCCACAGGGACAAGGCCGTTAGGGTTGTCGGGTTTTCCGGGCATGCGAAGAGATGTTTCGAGTCATGTGGGGTCTCTCCGCATGCCGGACACTCATTCGGCACATCCTCATTCAACCTACTCAAGTAGGAGTTCAACCTGCTGCAGTAGCCGGAGCGAAGTTGTGCGAGTGTAGTGCGTGTCTCCCGAGGCAGATGAAGCTCTGTCTCGTCTATGTCCGGGGGTGGTATGCCTAGAACGGCATTCACAGGTCTAGAGTCTACATAACTCGAGACTGAGTCCCTGTGAATGCCGTTCAGGTCCTGTCTGTACGCTGTCGGGTCCAGAGGTTGTTTAATGAACCTCTATTGTGATGTCTGGCGAGCTACTGCAGTTACCCATAATCCTGGTGGGTGCGTCGTCGTTCATTGTGCAGAATGTCGAATCGTCTATCTGCTCAGCCAAGTCTGTTCCCCTACGATCGTTTGACAGGCTTGAGTGCCAAAGATCGTGGTGCGCATTAAAGTCACCTACTACCATACGGTTTTCACCTCTGAGGAGCGCACCTATATCAGGGTGATATCCTGCCGGGCAGCAGGTGACAGGGGGTATGTATATGTTAAATATTTCGAGCTCGACATCGCCTGACCGGATAGCGATGCCCTGACATTCTAGGGTGGTATCCCTGCGGTCGATGTCTGCTTCGATAAGACGATACTGCACGGT
>NW_016157134.1:54916-63478 GCF_001687245.7 Rhagoletis zephyria | reverse complement strand
CGTCTTCGGCATACACAGCAGGTGTATATTTCTGGCCCAGGGTTTGACTCGATGCCAGCCCTGAGTAGGAGAATGCGTAGTGAATGTTGCCCTATGGACGGACAACTTCTGAGATACTTCGCCGACCTAAACGGGGTTAGATCGCCGAAACAACAGCCCTTGGTCGGGTGAAACCCGAGTCATTCCGGTACGTAGAACCGGCTGTCGTGGGAATGCGAGTTTACGTCTGATTTCTGTCGGTGTGAATGGAGCAGACATTCGTAAATTCCTTAAAGTATTATAGACTTTGCTTACAGTTGAATTCACATGGTCAATGCAGGTAAGGCCGGTGTTGATAATAAACCCAAGGTTAGTTACTTTTGACACAAATTTAATAGGCTTGCCACCAATATGTAACGATGGAATAGTTGCAGGGTTAAGACGTTTCTTACAAATAGATTAAAAAAACACTTGTCACAATTAAGATGAAGACCATTTAATAGTGCCCAGGACCTTATAGACATCAGTTCTCTGTTGAAGCTTGTGCACAAATTAAATGAGTCCTCAAGAGGACCTGACATATTGAGCTGGACATCGNCAATGTGTAACGGTGGAATAGTTGCTGGGTTAAGACGTTTCTTACAAATAGGTAAAACAAAACACTTGTCACAATTAAGACGAAGACCATTTAACAGTGCCCAGTACCTTAAGACATCAGTTCTCTGTTGAAGATTGCGCACAAACTAGCTGAGTCCTCAAGAGGACCTGACATATAGAGCTGGACATCGTCCGCATAGGCATGCATATTGGCGTGCATGAGCCGGAAAACTAAGCCTTCGGAGGAAAAGTAACATTTCTACGAATTCGAGGTGCTCGCGATAATTGAGGCACTCAAAAAGTGGATAGTGTACCTGTTGGGGATTAGCTTCAAAATCGTCATTGATTGTAACGCGTTCGCGATGACAATGCGCGATGATCTTTCTGCAAGATTTTAAGTATGAGATAGAACGACGCGGAAGAAAAATGCGACACGTTGACGCATTGAGCAGGGTATATTGTCTCATGCTGGAAGATTCCCTGATCCACAGGCTGAAGCAGGCGCAGCAACAAGACGATTGGGTACGAGCAGCCCAAAAGTTATTGGAGAACGGTGACTACGATGATTTCTATGTCAATGGCTGGAATCCGATCAACAAGGAGGACAAACCACTAGGAGCTCTCCACCTAGACCACGTTGGACAGTTGGAATCGACAAAGAATTCCTATAACTACATCCTCGTAATTGTGGATGAAATCTCCAAATTCGTTTGGCTGTACCCAACGAAGAATACTGGTGCAGAAGCAGTTGTTGAATACATGAAAAGACAAGCGGCCGTGTTTGGAAACCCAAGGCGTGTCATCACCGACAGAGGCGCGGCCTTCACATCAAACCTGTTCGAGGAATACTCGCATGCTCCAGATCGTCATCCCAATGATAGCCAAGCTGGGTGGTGAGAATCCAGGGAACTGGTACAAACGCGTGGATCGTGTTAAGCAGCTGATCAACATCACACCGCCGAGGAGCACCAAGCAGTCGCCATTCTGGATTCTGACAGGGCTTGAAATGCGATTGAAAGGAATGCCACAGCTACAAGACGAACTCGATGCAGCAAGAGAAGCAACGCGTCAGGAAGCGCGGAGCAATATTGCCGCCTTCCAGCTGGAGAATCGGAGGACATTCAACGAGAAGCGCAGAGCCGAGGTCAACTATGAAGTAAACGAGCTAGTAAGCATTAAGCGAACTCAGTAGGAGCAGGATTAAAATTGAAAGCGAAATACCTTGGACCATTGTGAAGAAAATGGAACACGATGTACACGAAGGACCCAGACGCACCACCACGATTGCAGAGATCATGAAGAAGTGGAATATCTCATTCGAGGTCGATAAAAACTCAGGATGGCTGAATGTGGGATTTGACTGACGGACAACTCTAAAGACAAACGGACCTTAATGCCATTAAGCAACACTGGACAGCGACCCGCTGGAGCAACACTGCTTGACTAAGAATGGGAACAAAGAGAACAGACAAACTTAACGAAATAGGCGAGACTAGCCAACGGACATTATTTGTACAAAGCGTCACTCCTTCGCTGGCACACGACCTAGAACGACGCACCGACCAAAACGCGGGCTTCAACCGTAAATAATTATTGAAGTGTAAAACAAAGTTATCCCTAACGTTTAAATAAACTGTACATCGTGTTTATTCAAATTAAAACGGGATTTTTTATTGAAGCGGAACACACACTCCATCCCACATATATACATTTGTGGTCAGCTAATTACGTTATGTGACATTTTGACCAGTTTTTGCTGTTTTTCTTTTGTTTATTTAATGTATATATTTTTTTTTTATAAAGTCTAGCATATTACATAGGCAGCATCACATAAACCCGCATTTCAAACTTCGAATGGGAACAAAGAGAACGGACAAACTTAACGAAATAGGCGAGACTAGCCAACGGACATTATTTGTACAAAGCGTCACTCCTTCGCTGGCACACGACCTAGAACGACGCACCGACCAAAACGCGGGCTTCAACCGTAAATAATTATTGAAGTGTAAAACAAAGTTATCCCTAACGTTTAAATAAACTGTACATCGTGTTTATTCAAATTAAAACGGGATTTTTTATTGAAGCGGAACACACACTCCATCCCACATATATACATTTGTGGTCAGCTGATTACGTTATGTGACATTTTGACCAGTTTTTGCTGTTTTTCTGTTGTTTATTTAATGTATATAATTTTTTTTATAAAGTCTAGCATATTACATAGGCAGCATCACATAAACCCGCATTTCAAACTTCGTAAAAAAATTCAACAAGTCTTAAAAAAAAATTAAAACTTTTTTTAGAATTTTTAGAAACATTTTAGGTATGCTATAAAACTATTCACGGTTCGCCAGAACGATATTATTTTCAAATTTTCGGGTACCTACGATTTTCTTTCTCTAAATGGTAGTCTGGGATGCTGAGCAATTGTATTTTAAATCGTTAACACATATCCAACCCTCTAAATTTTCAAGAACTAGTAAAACTTTAATAAAAATTGTTTTTAAATGGAGAGGAAAATAAATATATAACTTTGTAAATTATTAATTAAAATGATATAAATTATTATGATAAATTATAATATAATGTTTAATCATTAAAGATAAAAAATAGATTCGTTTGACTTAACGTAACGTGGCGAGTGTGGTTAAAAGCCAAATACTATATGCGTGTAGGATTAAAATATGTTATATATGCATATGCTTATTAAATTATTAAATTTAATAAGCATATGCATATATAACATATTTTAATCCTACATTACTCAAATTAAGGCAGGATCGCCAATTATAGTTGGTAATAAATTTTTAAATAACTAAAATTGAGCTCTGTATATTTTATGCTAGTTCTTTTAGAAAGCTTTTTGAATAATGAAAATTTTTGAACAACATTATTTCCATTACAAATTATTAACAGCAAAATAAAATAAATTTAAAATTAAAGGTATTCACAAAACAAGTAAATTTAATAAGCATATGCATATATAACATATTTTAATCCTACAATGCGGCCCTAATCTGGTCAAACGCGGCGCAGTGTCCAGTATACTTCCACGAAGTCAACTCAACCGTTTGTGTGCACTCCGAGTTTGCAGCGCCTTCAGAAAGGTGTCGCACGAAGTAGCTTTCGTATTCGCCAGTATGATACCCGTAGATATACTGGCGAGGGAATCGACGCTCCCCGCCGCATGCTCTAACTCAAATAGACCGACTTCGAGCCCAGGAAAGCAGCATTACGGGGTGGCAAAACAAGTGAAATAGTACGACTTAGAGTCGTTGGACCTATCGCTGCAAACCAAACCCGGTATCTTGGTTTAATAGAACGCATGGCGAAGTAGATTTTTACCTGAGCCAGTTCTTGAGCGGACATGGCTGTTTTAAGGCATACCTGTTTAAATTCAAACAGGAGCACGACCCGCGCTGCGACTACTGCGGAAGTGGCGTGGAAGATGTCCGCCACGTATTCTTTGAGTGTCCTCGATTCAATCGGCAGATGAACCAATTGAGAATAGCTTGCCACGTTAAGTAAAACTATGTATTCATATATTTTTTATATAAGTCTTTAATGCCCGTGATTAAACATTGTTATAGTTATCATTTATCATAATACTTTATGTCATTTTAATAAAAAATTTATATATTTATGGCACTATTATGTATGGCGACTGATAGCCGATGGGCAACCATAGACTAAAATTAGCATTACGTATGGCAACTCGCTACTGACTGTCGGCTACTGACAAGATCAAGATTGCGCTGATTGATGTGAAATTCGGGAGAGTAAAGTGAATATGACGTCATCGCAAATTTGCCGGTGGAGAGAGCTGAGAGATCTATCAGTATGTATCAAGAATGATAGAATACAAGATTGCGCTAATTTAGCTGAGAGCAACTGGGTGTGACGTCACATTATTTTGAGAATGAGAGTGTAAAGAATAATTTTGAAGAGGAAGAGGAAGAAGCGAACAAGTGGTGCGAAATAATGATGTAAAACTAGGTTGAATTGTACCTACTCTTCAGCTTCTTAAATTTGAACGTGCATTCGGTACATTTGGAACGTAGTAAAATATTGTTTCATGTAAGTAGAAAAGTTGTTATGGTACAAAGGAAGATTTAGTCCACCAACTAACAAAAATGTATGCACATAAAAATACATGTTGACTGTTTAGGTACGTATATCTACTTTTAAGTACAACTTTTCGGCAAATTGGTACAATATGAAAATTTAATATTCATCACTAGTGCGAAAAAATAATAATGTGACGTCAGCGAAAGGGTGGATGCTGTCAAATCGAGAAAGAGAGAACTAGCGGTCCGCGGAAGGCGCCACCTTTGTTTCGCTGCATCGTGAGTATGTATATGTTTTGCATATGTATATGCATATTTCACAGGCAATACAGAAATCTCCAATGATTTCATATTTCTGCCAAAATTTTCAAGAGAGATTTAGCGGTATCACAATCAGCGCCACTTTCTGTATTCGTTTCATTATACCTTTTTATAATAGTATACACAAACGTCAAATTTAAGCAACTCACCATCAGCTGCTCTTGTTATATTTTGCAAATTTTGGAAGGAACAACTGAAAAAATATCTCACTATGGCAAAAAATTCAAATTATATGTAAATTCTATTTATAGTGATATATAATTAACTGTTTGATATTTCTCCAGCCCAGTGAAAATCACAAACAGCAAGCAATTTGAGCGTTTGGTGCATTTAATGCAATCCAACCCAGGAAATGCAAGACGAACTCGGACATTTGGACAAAACAAAATCCAAAACGACGAACAATGGAACGCTTTTGCTACTGAAATAAATAGTTTCGGCCCCCCCAAATAGACATGGAAAAGAGTGGCAGCGGGTAACTTTTACAATAATCTAGATACTGCAATGAGCATTTTTATGTATGTATAAATATGTGTAGGTATGGATTAACTACAGGGCCAAAACAAAGAAGAAAATGAGTGCAAATAATCTAAATATAAGAACGACTGGTGGAGGCCCATCAGAGGAGCAAACGTTATCTGCACTCGAGCAAGTGGTAGCAGATATTTTGCACAAAGACGTAAGTGTAATCCACCCGGCAAAGTGTTTGGAATTGTGGAAATGGACGAGGACGAACAAAACGTAGAGCCTTCATGCAGTTTTTCGCCAAATATTTCGGTAACTGTTCCAAAAAAATATCAAAAAAAAAAGTACTGAGGAAATTAAAGTGGACATGTTAAAGCCGCAAACTTTAAATAACACAGAATAAGCACAAAATCTATCTTTAAGAGTTTTGTTTGGGCGGATTATAAATCGCACCAAGTTACCTAAGGAACGAGAAGAACTGAACTTGAATTTATTTTATAATATTTTAAATACTCCAGAGGCTTTTTACAGTAGAAATAAAATAGTGCTTTTTTATTCATAGGAGTATATATTTTTTGTTTAGTTCAATGTTGTTGCTTTTATAAATCAATAATGAGATTTTATTGTATGAAAGAATTCATTAAGTTATTTCTTATTTCTTGTGCTAGAATATTATGCCTGTTTGTTACAAAATCAAAATTCATATGTCTCTATAGTCTCGGCTTCTATAGTTCTTCAAAACCTGAATCAAAGCAACGTCCAATATTGTGAAACCCGCGCTCAGAAGATAGGCATCTGAATTTTGATTTCAAAACGCCGAAGTCCGTTCTATAATGTTCCTCGCCTTGCAATGTACTTTGTTGTATTTGCTTTCTGGACTCCGACGGAAACCCAGCGTCACATACAGCAACAAACATATTTGTTAATTCTTTTACAAGTAGGCAGATTGTGGATCCAGATTTCGGATCGGTATCGCAACTTGTCGACATTCATCACACGTCGGCAACTTGCTATATCGATCCGAAAATTGTTTCTAACTGGTTACATACACCCCTATTCTGCAAATGTTTCGTATTCGGATTTTGCTACGAATCGTAGGAATAGTATGCTGCAATCCGAATCGTATTTTAGAACTTTCGAAATTCGTAACAATGGCATGCCTAAAAACGAACGAGTAAGCTTTTTTACGTAATTTTGTACGAAAACAATTGTGTGTCGGATGCGAAATAAAAGATGTAAATCGATGTGTTTGCAAGAAATATTGGTGGTGTTCATTTAAACAGATAAATTTGTCTTTCGCTTATACGTATATTTTTATCCACTGCTTTATATAAACGAGCAAAAAAAGAATCTTTGTTGCCCCTTATCGAGAAACTTGGGTTTAGTTATTTGTACAACGATTTTCGGTTGTTGTGTCCAAACGCATAACCCGAATCCAAAAACTTTAACATACACGTGTAATCAAAGGATTCAAATTTTGTTTAAGATAAATGTTTCAAATTTCCTAGCACTAGCTTATTAATAAACTCGGTTTGCACTATGCACTTCTTTGCAAATTTCGACGTGGGTTCCGCGCAAAAATACTGTGAACGGCGTAGCCGGAGTGATATGCACAAGAAATGTTGTATACCTTTGACATGCGGAAACCCCTTTTCCCCGCAACACAGAAAAAAGAATTTTACTTAGTAAGGGTTATAATCCCTAAGCGCGGCCGAAGGCAGAAGCAAGCGCAACAGGTGGTGGACCTAGCAAAGTGCATGTTTTCAATGGCTTGGAAGAAGCTGTTATTGCATTAACTGGATTGAGAACCAGAGCTTTAGGCATAGGAGAAGTTCTGGCTTATGGTTCAACAATTCAACCAGAAGCTGGAATAGATGTGCCCATGGTTACTATGCCCGACAGCTCCGCATACCTTTGTGAATCCATTGCCATAGCGCCCGCTTACTCTGCTGCTATAATTGCAAATACATCAGAATCCATAATTTTCCTCAAAATATGTAAAATTAACTAATTTTAGAATAAACAAGCACATGATGAGTGTTTTTTTAATTCCTTTCCACTTTGTTTTCCTTCATTCAGCTATCTTCGAAAAACAACTGATAGCTGACAATGCTGCACATGTTTCCGCAAGAGTTGCAGCATGTGGATTTTTTGTTTTTCGTAGCGTAGCTACGAATTACGAATTAAGAAAATTCGGGTTCTAGAATAAGGGGATAATCTTCCTACAGGTTGTGCTTCAAAATACCACCTAAAAGCCATGTGTTTTCTCCTGTGTTGATCGACATAATTTCCTTTAGTGTAGCATTATTCCATATGAAGGAATCATGCGTGGGTCCTCCATATCTGACACCGATATACGTTATGTTCATATTGTAGTAGCGTTGTATAGGCTAGCTTAAGTAATAGATTAATAAATCATGTAAATTATTGTAATAGTGTAATAGTCCCTTTAGCATATTTTTAGTACACGAATAGTGTAACTAGACCTTAAGATATAGTTATAAGACACCATCTTGTGAAAAGAAAAGAATAAAAGAGGACATTCCAATTTGAGCAGCGAAAGGAGAAGGTGTTTTATTTAAAACCCGGCTACCACTTTATTAACTTGAACCTGTACATTTCATCAGAAGTGGTCACAGAACCCTTCCAACGTAAAGCTTTTAAAATTTCAATATGAATCGGGAAACAATTAACGCGGAGAAGTACTCGCTACTTCAATTAAAAGCGTGGTGCACGGCAGTGGGGCTCAACGCTAGTGGAGCAAAAGCGTCGCTGGCTGCACGACTTAGCGAGCTGTCGGCAGAAGCACGGGGCTTGTGTCCAGGAGCCATTGACGTGCCTGGAGGTGATAGTGTGCCAGAAAAACGCGGCGCGAAAGCTACGGTGCCACCAAATATCGATGGAGGCAATGGTACAGCCAAAGAAAAAAATAACGGCGAAGGTGCTGGCAATGGTGCGAATAGCGGCGATGGACCAAACAACGGCAACGACGCGAATAACGGCGAGGGATCAACCAATGACAAAGGTGCGAATAACGGCGATGGTGAGCGTGGCAACGATGGAGCGAATAACGACGATGATGGCGATTTTACAAATGATAGCAACGGCGCGAATAACGATGGTGCGTCTAACA
>NW_016157134.1:4550-52235 GCF_001687245.7 Rhagoletis zephyria | reverse complement strand
ACCGAGGTCTATAGTATCAGATCGGGGAACTTGTTTCACGTCGAGAGAGTTCGAAAATTTCTTAGAAGATAATAACATAGAACACATAAAAGTAGCAACAAGCTCACCTCAAGCAAATGGTCAGGCCGAAATTGTGAATAAAAGTTTAGGTCCAATGATAGCTAAGATGTTAGATGCTGAGAAAGAGGTGGGCTGGGAAAATGTCTTGGAGTCAGTAGAACATGCTATGAATAATACGGTTCATAAGGCAACCAAAGAGCAACCCAGTGTATTGCTATTCGGGGTCCGACAGAAAGGAAAGGTCATAGATAGTGTGAGCGAGAATGTGTTAGAATTATTAAACACTCCGAACCACAAAAATATAGAAGATCTTAGAAAACAAGCAGAAGTTGAACAATGTAAAGCACAAACTTATAATAAAGGGTACTCAGATGTTAAACGTAAAAAACCATGCAACTTTAAGTTAGGAGATTATGTAGTAATTTCTAATATTAGCTCGCAGACAGGAGCGTCTAGCAAACTAATCCCTAAGTTCAAAGGGCCGTATAAGATATCTAAAATTCTCGACAACGATCGCTATCTAGTGGAGGATGTAGAGGGCTTCCAGCAAACACAAATACCATACAAAGGTGTCTGGTCAGTCGCAAATCTGAAACCGTGGTACAATTGCGAAAATGCGAATTCCAAAAGATAGGATACGGTTTTTTTGGTAGAGAAAATTTTACGTCATAAGCTCACGTATATATATGCTGAGCAGAATCAGGTGATTCTATTCATCAGGATGGCCGAGCTGTAGTAGCGTTGTATAGGCTAGCTTAAGTAATAGATTAATAAATCATGTAAATCATTGTAATAGTGTAATAGTCCCTTTAGCATATTTTTAGTACACGAATAGTGTAACTAGACCTTAAGATATAGTTATAAGACACCATCTTGTGAAAAGAAAAGAATAAAAGAAGACATTCCAATTTGTGCAGCGAAAGGAGAAGGTGTTTTATTTAAAACCCGGCTACCACTTTATTAACTTGAACCTGTACATTTCAATATTGAAATAGCAAACGTAGGTAATAAGAAATTTGTGCGTATCAAATATAAACATACGAAAACTAATAGCCCTATTATGTATAGCAACCGGTGTGTAGTTGCTGGTCTAGTAGCAGTGGCAACCAGTATCGTATTTTGTATATGTATAGCGATTAAACTCAGTATACAGAAAAACGCAGACAACATCCAAATTGACTTTTTAACATGTACATTTCGAAGTAATTGGCAACTTTGCTCCAATGTGTTTAACAATTTATGTAAACAAAAATAAAACAAAATCGTCATAAGCGGTAAACTGAAAATTGCGCTACTAGACTCAGTAGCTGGCGGTCAGTAGCCAGTTGCCATACGTAATGCGAATTTTAAAATACGGTTGGCCACCGGCTATCAGTCACCATACAAAATAGGGCCATAGCTTACCAGTAACGCGTGAATAATGAAACATCCTTTTCTGTTTATGTACAGGTATTTTAGTTTCTTTTCAGGTGCTGATCCAATCTTATTCTAAAAATTTATTTTGCTTTTATTCTCCTCTTCTTCGCTATTGTCAAATTTGATGTGCTTGGGACAAATCTTCTGCACGATTAAAGAAGTAACGGGAAAATTTTCCTTAAATTCGGTGCAAATTTGAAAAAATGAGAGCGTGTAGAGGAGCTTTTTCCGATTCTAAAAGTGAAAACCCAAGGGCGCTGAGGCTTCTATTTTAAAAGTTACTAACTTTTAAGATTGCACAATTCACCATACAAATTTCATTGAATGCATGGAAGTTTGGAAATGAACACAGTTGTTGGTGCTGCCAGATGATGAGAATAGTAAAAAAAAGTCGCGGATTTTTTATTGAAAAATTTCACTTTATATTGAAATACTGTTTTACATAAAAAAAGTAAAAATTTTCATTATTTATCGAATTATTAATTTTTTATAAAAAAGCGCCGCAGACGAAAATTTGTAATAAAAAACCCCGCGATTTTTTATAAAAAAATTTCATTATTTATAGAATTAATGTTTTTTTTAAAGCGCCGCAGTCAAAAATCTTTAATAAAAAACTGTGCGATTTTTTATGACAAATTTTCATTATTTATCGAAGTATCGTTTTTTTAAAGTGGCGCATTACACATATTTTCAACAAGTCGTTGCAGACTGGTTACTTCCCCTCCCTATGGAAGTTATCCTTTATATGCCCCATACACAAGTCTGGCCCAAGATCGGAAGCAGATAACTATAGACCGATATGTGTGCAATCATCATTAGCAAAACTGCTGGAGAAGATAGTATTATCCAAATTATCTTCATCTTTGAAAAATGTACTCTCATCCAAACAACATGGCTTCATCGGCGGAAGATCTACCACAACGAACTTGCTTTTGTATGTCAGCCACATAATCAAGTCTATGAGTATGGGTTACGACGTTCACAGTATATACACCGACTTTAGTAAAGCCTTCGATACGGTTGACCTCGACAGACTAATCGACAAACTAAGTCTTTATGGTATTCGTGGCAAAGTTTTAGATTGGTTTCGCTCATACCTGTGCGGTAGAAGACTTGTTGTAAGAGTGAACGGGTTCACTTCCGACGAGATCGCTGTTACCTCAGGAGTACCTCAGGGGTCGCACCTTGGCCCTGCGCTTTTTAACATCTTTGTGAATGATATTGGTCACAATATTAAGTCGGAATTTTTAATGTTTGCTGACGACCTAAAAATTTTCCGACAAATAACGTGCGCCGCCGACTGTGAGGCTTTACAATCGGACATAAACCAGCTTTATGACTGGTGCCTGGTCAACAAACTAAATTTAAACATAAAAAAATGTACCGTAATGTTATTTTCTCGCTCACTGAACCCAAGTCGCTTTGAATATACACTAGGCCGCAATCTACTAGAAAATGTATCTACTATGAGAGACCTTGGTGTAACTATAGACAGCAAGCTAACCTTCAGTAGCCACGTTGACAGTATAATTCTAAAAGCCTATCGGACAATGAGCTTTATCATCAGATCGAGCAAAGATTTCAGCAATACAGATACACTGATTAACTTGTACTCAACGCTAGTACGGCCGTCACTGGAATACTGCTCAGTTGTATGGTCTCCATATACTGATACGCTTGTAAACAGAATTGAAAATATTCAATACAAGTTCTGTAAATTTGTATCTGCCTTTGAACGTCGCAACGGCCGAGAAACCAACGCTAATGCAGTCATGGAACAGTTCAACTTAAAGAGTTTGACTTGTCGAAGACAGATACACGACCTATCGTTCTTCTTCAAAGTGATCAATGGGTTCATTGACTCTCCGGAGGTACTTGAAAAATTTAGTATAGTCTGCCCTTATACACGCCTGAGAAGGAACCGTCTACTCCTCACGACGAAATCATCGAAAAACTATGTCATTAATGATCCCTGTAATAGGGTAGCCAAGTTGGTCAACGAACACTGTTCTGCAGTAGACTTTTTCGGTGATACACTCAATTCATTCTTGTACAAAATTAAGAGAGCAGTATGTTGTTAGTTGGTTCCTACTTATTACCATGCAATTGTTAATTTATTATACCTATGTTATGCTATTTTTGTGTTCATTTCTTTTTTTTTCTCTCTTTATTGTATGTATAAAGCCGATTGGCGTTAAATAAATAAATAAATAAATTATTTATCGAAGTATTTTTTCTTTTAAAGCGCCGAAGACACCCATTTAATCTCTAATGTTATCGAGATCATTATGAAACAGAAGTAGATTGTTGAATATCGTTTCATTTTAGTGTACATTTAATTTTCGAACATCTAGTAGCACCTTTCTATCCACCATTACAGCCATTTTGATTTGTTTGCTTATTTACTTTGATGAAGACAAATAGTGAAATTATTAAACGCGTTTTATATTGTTAAAAAATAAAATAAAATACATTTAATGTATACAAAATACACGTGAGCATTGCAGAGATCGCATATTTATCAAAATATAAGTGTTAAGTTCTCTTTTTATGAGAAAATTTGCTAATTTACTAATAAAGTGAAGAGTGATAAATAATGTTAATATATAAGATTCAAGTTTTATGACAAAATTTGTGATAGTCTTGTGAAAACACCCAAAAACCTATGTAATGGAAAGCCAACGCAAAAATCGCGTTGATTTTTAATAATTTTTTTTTTGCTGAAGTTGATAGGCAATTGCTTCCTTATAAAAGAAATTGTGGAGAAATGCATGGGAAGAAAATGCACAACACTGTCAGCCAAAAAAAAGTATTAAAAATCAGCGCGATTTCCTAGTGTCTTGAAACTTGCACTTTAATCCACTATAGGCTATAAAACTTCCATAAAATAAACAAAAGAGAAAATAGTAAAAACTAGTCGAATGTTGCTTAACTTCGGCTGCGCTTCTCCAAACTTATTTAAGTGGAAATTAACTTTAATTTAATTTTTTATTTAATTCTCATTTAAATTATTTTCAGTTTCAATAAGATCTTTATTTAAGTGAGTAAAAAGTGGTTGTAAAACAGACTTGGCCAGCGAAAGCTTTCATTTGTACTGAGAGCTTTGAAAAGCTTTGGCACGCTGTGTTGTAAGAGCAGGGCTGGTATACAAGTAAGCAGCAGATACACAAACTTGTGGTGTGTATATTGATCAGCTGATTAAACATGTAACATGTTGTTGTTGTTGTAACAGCATACAAACTCCCCAAAGACTTTTTGGGGAGTGTTGCTGGAGTGACAGTCCTTGGCCAGATATAAATCTGGGTCGTTCCGGTTACGTAGACCCGACTGCCGTGGGAACGAAACATGTAACATCTCTGAATGTGGTTATTCTGATTTCATTTTTATTTAAGTGAAGAGCATAGGTTACTTAAATCAAACTGAAAACATATTAAAACTGATTGGTGAAACCAAAAATTTGGAAATTAAAGTAATTTTGATTTAAATAAAGCTGGTGAAACGCAACTCTAATCAGCTGAAAACAAGGGCATACAAAAAGGTGGCAACCCCATTCAAAATTAAATAATATAAAAACTTTTTAATATACAACGCTTTTATAAATGGACTAAAAAGTAGAAAATAATAATTCTCAGTCCCATAGAATTGGTTTTGATAACTTTTGATTTTGAAATTTGGGCAAGTCGTTATAAACAATTTATGAGATTGAAAATTAAAAGCGTGGGGCGCATGCAATACAAAGCAATAGATTTAATTGACAATAGTCAATCTACATAACATATACCTAAAATTTCTACAGAGAATGTACAAATTTGAGATCGATTTTAAGCGGTCGTTATTCATATATCCACATACATAAATATATGTATTTCCCTTCATATCAATTCTGGTCTATTACATGAGTCCCACGCTTTTCATTTTCAATCTCATAAATTGTTTATAATGACTTGCTAAAATTTCAAAATCAAAAGTTATCAAAACAAATTGTATGGGACTGAGAATTATTATTTGTTTTTAGTCCATTTATAAAAGCGTTGTAAAAAGTTTTTTTTTTGTATATTAGGTGCATTCTTTTGCAACCGAGCTACAAAAAACACTCTCTTAAATGACGAAATACACGCACAGCAACAACACAAACTCGGCTATTTATCCGAGTGCAGCCAGGGCGGTTAAAAAATAAGCGACCCGAAGGATAGTATTGTTAAGTGAAAAAACTGCTCTATTGTGAATTGTTAATAGGAAAGTGGAGAGTGCAATTTTTGTTCCCTTACATACGTGACTTTAAAATATGTATTTATATTAAGCAAATACCTCGCATAAATACTCATTTAAATTGGTTTTTGTATCTAAATCCCGTTAAACTATTCACATGTTTCTTTCCAGCTACCAACCGGGTCGCTTTAGTAGCTAAAAGGAAATTTTACAGGAGTTGAGCGTTCTTTTGTCGCTCGCTTAGAAAAAATGCACCTATTATTTATTTTCTACTTTTTAGTCTTGTCTGTATAAAATTTGCAAAAGATATTAAAATAATTCAACGATATTAATAGATTGGTGCACACACATGTATATACATATGTATGTACATACATACGAGCGCCAATTAATTTCATTTAAAGAAATGGGGTGTCGTCCATTTCCGCTTTAGTTCAAAATGGGCATATTATATTTCAAAAAAAGTAATTTTGCTGCCTTTTCTCCCATGAGGAGATTTCTTAGAGGCTCGTATATAAGGCCGGCTGCCTAAAAAATTGCTCACTTGGAACGGCGGGTGGAGCGCTCAAATATTTGCGGCCCAGATCTGTCAATTTGCCGTATTTTTGTTTAGTTTTTCACCAATCGAGAAGATTTTCACCAAGATGAGCCCGTTTTTCTTTAATATAGGCCTTCAATTGAGCTTTTATTTCACATTCTTTAATGTCTCCAGAGTTTACATCCGAGCCTTTGCTTTCGCTGGAGGAATCTAAAATTATTTTACTTATATTTAGCAGTACTTGTTAAAGGCCCATCAATGTTGCTTTATATACTACTTAACCGTTTAGCGCCTGAAGCTAAAAGCCGGTTATTGCCCGCACCTTGGTTAGACAGACTTAGGGCCATTTCAACAACGTTAGTGTGGACTACACATTCGCATTCGCAAAACATTCGTATCATTTGATGCGAATGCGAATGTCGAATGCGAATGTGTAAAATGATGCGAATCATTCGCATAATAGAATAATAGTAGGGTAAGAACTGCGACCAATAGGTCTATTGTGCCCCGAGCTAATCACAACACTGAATCCAGACCCAGGGACTCCAAGAATTTCAGAATGGATCTCGGGGGCAGGGAGTGTATGTGATCTTCACTTGGCCATATGTGTCCTAGGCACCTCTCCCTTCTTCGCGAAACGGCCTCACACTCCAGGAGAAGGTGCATTGGTGTCTCTTTGGCGGAGTCACAGAAGCGACATAAGTCGCTTGACCAGATCCCCAGATTAAACAAGTGGCCTCTGAGCCTACAATGACCCGTCAAAATACCTGTTATGATTCTTAGCCTCGCCTTGGGGAGGTTTATAAGTAGCCTGTATCTCTTTGGGTTATACCCCTCTAATAGGCTCTTGGCTTGACGAAGTCCCGAGATACTTTGCCAATGCTGTTCCCTCAGTTCGCTGTTTTCCTTCCTGAGTGCCTCTTTTATCGTACTGGGACCCACCGCAAGGAAGGGCTCAGGTCCTACCGGCGTCGAGGCAGCCGCCCGCCTGGCCAGCTGATCGGCTACTTCGTTACCCTTGACACCCATATGACCTGGTACCCATATTAGCCGGACGGTGTTGTGCACAGCAAGGGCATTAAGCTTCTCGATGCACTCCAAGACTAAAGAGGATTTGACCTCGAAGGATGAGAGAGCTATGAGTGCCGCCTGACAATCGCTTAGTATAAGTATCCTCTCCCTTCGATAATTCCTGCGAAGGTTAATCTCTGCGCAAAGACTGATTGCATAGACTTCGCTTGGAAGATGCTGGGGAAAGTCCCCAAAGGGACTGAGAGTTTCAGCCTAGGGCCATATACTCCTGCTCCAATACCCTCAGGCGTTTTGGAGCCGTCCGTGTACCACTGTAAAGTGCTCGCCTGGACGTGTCCCTCCAAGATAGGCGTGCTCCAAGTCGCCTTTCTGTATAGATCGACTTTGAAGTTTCTTTCAAAGACCACTACTCTGTGCATATCATCCCTAGGAAACATTCCTGGTATGTATTGTGTACGTGAGTGCCGTTTTTGTTTATGTGTTGTGTATATGTTTATTTACAAACGTACGTGTTCCTTTTCTTTTGTACGGTTTTATTGATATATTTGTACTGTATTGTTTTCGGACGGTACTAGCTCTTACTGCCAATATAGGAGTATTACATATATGCATGCGCCCCAGGCTTTTCATTTCCAATCTCATAAAGGCATGAAGCCTCGGCGTAGTTTTCAAAAAAGTCGAAAAAACGGTTAAAATAAATGCCTGAGCGAAATTAAAGGTTAAGACATATATAGGAAAAATTCATGAGAAATATTTTCGTAGAACATTTAAACCCCATTAGCACCCGCCTGAAAGGATCGTTTTGACCCTTACTTCAAGAAACCCCACAAAAGACAAATTAGGAAGGTGGTAAGAGGATTGATATATTCTAGAAAATTTTCCTTTCGAAAATTCTAATAGGGGTCTTCTTAGGCAAAAAACTGCATGCCACCAACTAAAAGTCTCTATTAAATTAAAAGAAATTCTTGATTATATTGAAAAAGGGGCAAAAATCCATCACAAAAAAAATCAAAAAAATCAACGGGATTTTTAGGGGTTTGAAACTTGCACTTCATAAAACTGCATTCCCAAAAATGTTATAAGGATTAAGATTAAACATTTGAAATTTAATGGTAACATATGTAATTGAAAATGGACTTGTCTGAAATATATTACGTTGCCACGTCTGACAAGCTCCTGCAATCTCTTTTGGAAATTCTTGAGTTTGCCAGAAAGTCTTTTTTGCAGACTTGCAGGTTTAGTAAATTTGTCAGGTCATTTATTTTGTTATAGCATAAAAATGTCTGGTAACATAATTGAGAGTGGACTTGTCTGTATTCAGTGTAAGCGGACAAAAAGTAGTATTGAAAAAATTTATTTTCAGAGATAAAAACCGCTTTCGAAAGCCACTTTACATGCAAAGTATAAAGAGCGTGTCAGACATGGATATATTTCCAACTTTTCCACGCATTCGTTGTCAAATTGAGAAAGAGAAATTTTATTTCGACGCGTGAACAGCCAGAAAGACCCTTCCGTCACATTTCGAAAATCAGTTTCAGAAATAATAGTTGTGACTGCAATTGAGAGAGCGCAATTCGATTTCGGAAATATATTTTGACTTGCTCGTGCGGCACTAGCAATCTGCAATTCGCCTTTGGGAAATAAAAATCCTCTTTCGAAAGATACTTTACATGCAAGATGTGACTGCTCATACAATTGCTTTCTGAAATTTCTCAATTTGACAGGCTTTTCGAAATATACGCATTGCCAAGTCCGACAGGCTCTTAACTGCTCCTGCAATCTCTTTTGGAAATTCTTGAATTTGACAGACTTTTGAAAAGGACTTGCACTTGCCACGTGTTGAGGTTGTCTGATGAACCTCTGGACTTCGTCCGTCAGTTCGTAGAGATGCCTCCTGACGTGCCTGGGCGTGGGCTCTTCTGCAAGCAGTGGTCTGTTTGGGTTACCACGTCTGTGGCTCCCAACTAGAAACTGCTTGCAGAGCATCTTGTTATGCTCCTTAACGGGGAGCACATGGGCCTCGTCGTGCAGGTGATGTTGCGGCGGCATTAAAAGGCATCCTGTCGCTGTCCTGAGTGCACTGTTTTGGCAAGTCTGCAGCTTCGCACACTGCCTCCTACTATTCCCCGGCGACCACACGGGCGCTGCATAGTTCAGAACCGGCCGGCCAATTGCCTTGTACGTTTCCAGCAACGTTTCTTTTTCTTTGCCCTAGGTGCTACCGGCTAGTGACTGGAGGACCTTGTTGCGGCTTTGTACTTGCAGACAAGAAGGTTATTCCGAGGATGTTCGGGTTGTTCACCGTCGGAATTGGTTCGCTTCCCGTGTAAAAAGCCACAAAGTCCTTTACGCAGATTTGCAGAAATAATTTTCAGAAATAAAAATTGCAAGGTGTCACTGCAACTGAAATTACGCAAATCGCTTTCGAAAAATAAGACTTCCATAACGTCAGTTGCTTTGCATACGTATAAAGTATAATGTTCTCGCCTTTGTTCAGAACCCTTTCTGAGCTAAATGAGCTCTCTGAATATGACCCGTCTCTCTCATTTGGAACAGTTCGTTTTGTCCTACTTAATTATTTTAGGTAGTATATAAGCTCTCTTGTTTTATAGTCAGTAAGGATTTATTCCATTTGATTAAATAAATAAATAAAAATAAAAAAACACCGTACTACAAAATACTGACAATGTATACGTTTCCAAAACGCATCCGAAAAGTTATCGAAACGCATCGCTAGAGCAATCAGAGCATCAGAAACAAATAAGATGCTTCGTTTGTTATTGGTTACCATCGGTTTTTAAAAATGTAGAATTCAGAAAAATTGTTTATTGCTGTATTGAATATTTAAAATATCCAATGTATAGGGTTGCAATAAACCGCAACTCTGCATATCCAAACAGTTTGAATACCGCAGTATAACAGTATACAAACATTGTATGGATACGTTTTGGAAGTCAGCCTAATTTTCATTTTTGCTGCAAGTTCTATCAAACCAATCGAGTGTTGCCGTGTGACGCGTTTTTTACGAATATTAATAGTTATATAAATGTTGAATACAAGTAATTTTTATTCAAAAACAAAACCGACTTCAATTCTCATATTCGAATTTAGCATTATCATTAATTTCTTCATATCCAATGATCGGATTTAAACCAAATTTACAATGGGACCACCTGTAGGGTAACACCTTTGCTTAAAAAAAAAAAGTTATAAAAATCGGTTAACGTGGTCCAAAGTTACATAAAAACATATTCCGACGAATTGATAACCTTCCTGCTTTTTGTGAAGTCGGTTAAAAATATGAAAAATACGTTTAATTAATTTATTCTACTGATATTGAGTATTCAAGTATTACTGTATTAGATATTTTGTGACTATTTTGTGCACATTTAGCAGGTTTAGTAAATTTTTCAGGCCATTTATTTTGTTATAAGCATAAAGAAGCCTAGTAACATAGTTGCAAGTGGACTTGTCTGCATTCACCGCGTAAAAAATCAGTATCGGAAAGTTTGATTTTCAGAAATAAGAACTGCTTTTTCGAAAGCCATTTTTCCTGCAAGATGTAACTGCTACTGCAATCTCTTTTGGAAATTCTTGAGTTTGACAGACTTTTGAAAAGGAGTTGCACTTGCCACGTCTAACATCTACTTAGCGGCCACTTAATAGCTACTATAGCTTTAGGACGATCATGATCGCAGTAGTGCCTTAAGCCTTTCTTTAGATTCTTGAAAAATCCAAATTCTGATAGATCATATCTTTGAAGAAATAAATAAGGGGTACCGTTTAGTTATTTGTACAAACCCGTGACCCAAATCAAAAAACATTTACACACACTTTTAGACAAGTCTACGTTTTATAAAAAAATATATGTAATATATAACTGCAAGATCTTTGTAGAAATAACATTTGCCAAAATAAGAATTCCTTGAATACACGTTAGCTTATTTAATGTATAAAACCCATAAAAAATTTAAAGAAAATGGAAAATGTTACAGAAAATTTGATGTCCGATATGAAAAAGAATGCCTCATATGTCACCGTTCATTGAATCGAATCCGCGGCGTATCTCCAGAAACCCCACCAACTTGGAATAGCCCAGTTCAAAATTGATAGTCATACATCCCTGCAAACCCTTCCACTGACCACAGGGGAACCCTTCCAAAATTAGGAAAATTTGCCATTTAAAGAGGTGAACTGAGCAGTTTGCCAGTCGGGAGGTGGAATAAAACTGTAAATCCCCTTTCGTATGTGGGTCATCAAAGCGCACACAACGAAATGAAGAAGCTCGCCCAAACACTTAGCGCCGTTTCATTGTATGCTTACCGTCTTTTCGCGGTCGAATTGAATAGTGAATGTCTGTTGCTGCAAATTTTTCACAGTGATAATCATTTCTACTTTTCTTCTTTAGATTAATAAATGAAGTTTAACATAAAAGACCAAACTTCAATACAATTCAACAACTTGTACTTTTTAAATGTATCTATGTTCTGTAACTTATTTAGTTATTTTATAATGGAGTAATTACACTAGTTTACAGTGATTTTGACCTGGGGCATTTGACTGACATTCCTTATGTAAAATTTGCCCCTGAATCCGAAGATGATATCTAGGCATAAATCACGTAACTTGGGAACGATACTGACAAAACTACGCCGTCAAAACACTAATTTATGCATTTGTGCTGCTGTTACGTGTTACTGTTACGTGAAGCAAAACTAGAATCGAGTTGACGATATCGCAGAAACGATCAACCAATTTTTGGTTTTAATGAAGCAAGACAATTTCGACACGATATCGTTTAGACGATTGTCGTCATACGTGATCCATGTCCTGATATATTAAGAAAGTAGAGCAGTTTTCAAGATATACCTCAATTTCCATTTTTCGAGTATTGAATAAAAGTGATTTCATTAAACTGCCATTATCTCCGGATGTAGTTTGCCAATTTCTTTTTATTTATTTATTTATTTTGGTCTACAGAAAAATTTTTTCTTACAGACAAATGAGAATAGATATTTAAGTATTTGTGATATATTACAGAATAGAATAATTATAGGTACATATTAATTTGTAATAAATTATGATATTGAAGATAGTTCCAGTTGGCCAACTATGTCAAAAGAAAATTGTAAAAGTGGGTGCACTTTTTTCAGATCTCAAAACCCGAAATTCAGCTATGTCTCAAAAACTATTCTACTCTTACATTTTCATTTCGTATTTGGTTTCAGCGGAAAATTCAAATAAAAATGTCGTGGTGGGACAACTACATATAATGTAATTGTAATTAGTGAGTGCACTTTTTTCAAACCTCAAAAACCCGAAATTCGACTATATCTCAAAAACTTATCTACTATCTTACATTTCATATTCACATTCAGCAGAAAAATTTACATTAGAAGGCATATAAATATATCTCAGGTGGGACAATGTTTTCATTTCTATAAACTTGGTGATACATTGGAAAAAATGGATGTTCTGAATTTTGACTTAAGTGCTTATGCCTTCTATATTTTCAATCCAATTTGGATCGTATAGTTTAGTTTCTTCCTAAAAGATCATTCTTTGACGTCTAATAAAGAAAACGGAAGTAAACATGTTTTTTAAGACGTAATTTACAGAAACACTGAGTTTTCGTGAAATTTTGTTGAAAATGATGCAAACTTCTTGAAAAATTCATTAATAGCTCCTAAACCCTGTTTGGCTGAAGTGTTGCACACAGTTGATGGTACATATCGTCGTTTAAAGTACAGAACCGTGTATCGCCATTCTGCAAAACCACGTAACTGACATTTGCTGCTAAAAATTGGACTCGCTCACACAAGCTCTTGGCTCAATCCTTATCCATCCATCCTGAAATGCGTTTGCTTTAAAAAAAGAAGAACCATTTTGAAATTTTAGTGTTTTTACTCTCTAGAAAATAATTTAAGCAACCTCACATACGCGGTTTTGCATTTTGTTGATACGCGGTTTTGTACTTTAAATGAGGATATATTTAATTACTTTCGGTATCATAAAAAGAACTTCGAAGTTGACTAACTACATTCGGAGACAATGGCAGTTAAGAGAAAAACGGAAATTTAGCTATATCTTGAAAACTGATCTACTTTCTTGACATTTGATTTCATATTCGTAATCAGGGGCAAATTTTATATAAGAAATGACAGTTAAAGCTATAGGTCAGACATTTTCTTAAATTTGTAAAGTAGGTTATGTCAAAGACCGATGATTTTCAACTAGAACGCGTAATTTTGGGAGAAAAGCTTGCTCTTTTCTCGAAACAATGAATACTTATCAACCGCACGAAAACACTGTTATTATTAATACTACAGCTGCAGCTCGAAGCCACGAAATAAATATACGGCCCAAATTAAAAAAGAAGTACGAATTATGTGACAAAATATGTTTACTATTCTTAAAATCCTGCTTTCATAGATACAATTTTAGCACAATATAAAACAATAAACGTATGTAGTAGATCTGTGCATCCAGAGCGGTTACCTGGTTTGCAGGGTTCTCTAAAAACCGATTTTTTCCTAACACGGACGTTACACGATCAATAACTTGCTTTTAAGTTGTGATACTCTCCCATTTTTAGATCTTGATCTTCGACATGATATCAACTCTGTAGGATCTCGAAATAGATTTAGATCACACTACAAAGTAGCGTGTAGGTAACTGTAAGTAGTCCAAAAGCAATCACATGTAAAATTTTATTTACCTTTAACATTGAATCTTCTATACTCGGACCAATTGTGCGGATCTGCATGGCATTATATAAAAAGAAAATAATCAGCCCTGTTCTGCAAACCGAGTCGGAATCGCATCGGAATCGGAATTCAATTCCGACTCGGAATTTTAATGGTGTTCCACAATCCGATCACAACTTTTGTTTCCCTCCTACTTGTCAATCGCGTTCTGAAGTGCCAAAATTCCTTTGAAGAAAATTATGGACTTATGGAAATTATCACTTGGGGAAGGAGTACCGTACCATTACCGACGTTACCGACACAATGTTATATACATGGAGTCAGTGATGTAGGTAACGATGTTTATCTGGGGATTAAGTATCGAGATGGTGATCGCCATTCGTGGTTGTTACTACGATGCCTGGTATGCTCTGGAACCTTTTCTGTTGCACCGTATATAAATCCATAGCCACGGTCTATACAACACGTATTTAACCAAACGCATTCTGCCACACGTAATATTGGAGTTCTTTTAAAAGTCGATTTCTGAGTTGATTAGTAACCTTGCAGTACAAACTATGAGAGTTTGCGATCATGATAAAAACATTACAAGGTAAATTTATCCTCTCATTTCGTCGGCCATACTTTTTTTCTGACGTTTGCCAACATTTTAAAATCAAATAAAATTGAAAATAAAAAATTAAATTGTTCACAATTGTTGTTGTTTGAGATTGAAAATGAGAATGTGTGTGTGAGTTTGAGTTTTGATTTTAAAATTATATTGTTGGCAAACGTCAGACTGCCTCTCAATGGTTTTACTGTTATATTTTTATCATGGTTGTGATAATAATTAACAGATGTGTTGCCTGCACAACATTTTTCTCCACTACAGTCCTGAATTTGACTATGGGCTCTGGCACACGGTCAGTAATTATCACGATATTTGGATCGCGATCCATATTGATGGATTGATGGATAGCGCACGAACGAAAATATTTTTATTTTGTATGTATAATTTACAGATAATGCATTCCACAATTATTTTAAAATTTCCAACGTTAATTAAAATTTGTTTTGAAAGATTTTAAGACCCGAGAGCCAAGGCAGAGCCGATGTTCGCGTTATGAGAGTAAAAGATGTACTGACGAAATGTATGGATCGCGTTTTGAAAGTGCTACCCGTTCAATATTTATTGACCGTATTGCGATCCGAGATCCAGATTTCAAAATTTTTAAAAATTTTGCGATATGGCTCACAATCTATCAATACTGCATGCTACACCGTCAATAAAATTCGCGATACGTGGATCACGTCAATAAATACTGACCGTGTGACAGTGCCCTATGAAGAAGTTGAAGAAAACGATAGCGAAGTATGTAGATAGTGAAGTTGTTAGATTTTCACTAACAGAAATTTATTTGAAAAGTGAAGCACAAATAATTGGATACGAAATTGCGAATTAAATTACCCCTATTTAATTAAAACGAGTTTTGTAATTAAACAATAAACAATTTACGTAATAACATAACATTATAAGACTTTTTACTATTTTCAAATTCGAAACGCTCTAGCTCCAACTCAAGCTGTCGCAGTTTAATTTGTTTTTTATTATTTTTTTATTATAACTATTGCCAATTTTAATTCGTTTACGTACATTTTTTGTTGTTCTCTAAAGTTTAAAATGTTCCTTTGATCACTTACATTTATATTTGTAATGGTCATTTTCTCTCACTGTACATGCTTAGCTTTTTCTCGGTGCTTTATCGCCTACCATTTCCGACGCAAGATGTCGCCTGCGATAAAGTGAGTTGTAAGCCGAGCTTGAACTCGTACTAACTTCTAAATTAGGTTCCCGAGCTTTGAGAAGATGCTACTTCTAACTGCACTGAAAATGCAAGAAGAGCACTGCTCATTTCCAAAGAATGATCTAGAACTGGAAAACTTGGGTATATAAACGCTCTTGCGGTTACACTCGGCCTTTTTACCGCTTGAATTTATAACCACAAGTTGTCTTCCTTGCGTTCAGCAGAGTTCCGCGCAACGTGCCCTTTTTGGAATTTTAAGAGCAGATCCTTTAAAGCATTTATTATTGATTTTTGCAACAAAACAACAAGGTAAGAATAGAATGCCAAGGGCCATCAGGAGCCGTAGTTCTTATATTTCATTTCTTCCGGCAGTGCATTTGGTAGACTTAAAATTCAACCAGCATAGTCAGACCCCACACCACCGCCTCTTCGAATATAAACCGAAGAAGCCCAAATTGTGGCGCATTGGTGTGGGCGTACGTATTTTTACACATCCCATTGCATTTGGAGACGGTACTGTTACCATGTAGATGCCCACCTTGGCCATTTGATGATCGAGGACGCTTGGAACTCCCTCCCCAGCTACGGTTACAACAACTGTCGGAGTCCGCCGTTCGCACGAAAAACGCAACTTTCCCTGTGCGTAGAGCTGTAAGAGTTTTCTTCCAAGAGGGAAGAACCCGAAACAAGCCCCTACATTCCTTGCCAAACTACCTCTTGGGAAAAGCAGTGTATTTATTGTTGCCAGGAATCAGTGACGCTAATCGCTAGCAAAGTTTGAGAGAAAAGTCATAAAACCATAAAAAAATATGCAATTTGGAAAAGTGTAAAAATTCAAGTTTTAGAAAAAAAAATAAAAAATAGTCAAAATAACGTTAGTTGAAAATAAAAAAATCTGAGAACGAGAATATTGGGAAACCTTAGGAAAAGTGAAAAAACCGAATGAAATTCCAAGATAACGTAAAAAATGAAGTCCTTTAATTAAAAAAAAAAAGATTTCTAAATTTGGAAAAGGTTTAAATGTTAAGAATTAAAAAAAAAACAATAAGAAGCGAAATTTATATTTAATATACCTAAGTGCCTCTAATGTAAGTCATAGTGCGAAACGAGAAAAAGTTTAATTCTTGTAAAGCTCTAAATAGACTCCCTAGCATTGGGAAAACTGCATCTGCAACGCTGGAAGGCCTTTCAACGCTGGAGCTGTAAGCAAACATATGTACATGTAAGTGAATATATTTTTTTATTTTTTATTTTTCTCCATTTCGCTTAAGCGGACCCAAAGAGAAGATTTATGTTGATCGTTATGTTACCCGCTATATACCTGTGCGAAAGCGCCGGTCGCTAGGTGCATGAGCGTGTGCATATGTCGATGAATATGTACCCAAGTAAATAGATTTGTAAGCGCAAACCGTTTTGATTTTTTTTATACCAACCTACCTATCTACACATTCTCTCCTCTTTTTGGGTATCGCTTGCTCTTAAGATTATTATCACAAAAAGAAAAGCCTTTGTGAATTTAGCTGTTAGGATAAGACATATGTATATACCTAGTTGCTACAACTTTCCCGCCTTGGGTGTAGAGCTTTATGGAGTAGAGCTTAATTGGCTTGGGCCTGCGCAGTAAGGTGATACAGTGAGTAGCAACTGTGATCCAGGAATTTTTTGGGTTAGTAAAGCCTTAAAAAAAAAAAAAAACCCGAAAACTACCGTTAAGAAAAAGAGATTCACTTTTCCTTAAATTAAGTAATTTTTAGTGGTAGTGTAATTTTTTTATTGTTGTTTTGCTAGAATGAATAAGCATATGGAATGAGGTTTTAACGTTTACATAATGGATTAAATTTTTGACTTTCCTGGGCGGCATTTGATGACATAATGAGGAAGGAGAAGTGTTCGTAAGAGGGGATCTTCACAATTTTTTGTAATAGAAGGTCATGGTTGGGTAGGGGTAAGAAAGCGAGTGTCGACTGCCACCTTAGACCTCGCCCATCGGTAAGCACGATTGTTAGAAGGGTGTCTGCTTTCTCCAATTTTGCTTTCTCATAGTCTTGTCGTACCTTGGTAGTGCTTCCAATTTTGTTGTTGTTAATTAGCTTCAGTTAGGAATCCTAATAATTACAGTTTACGTGGACCCAGTTGAAGGAGGGCAAAAACCCACCCCATGCCAAACGAGCTAAGGCACCAGAGGATTCCGCCCGCCGCGACGCTTCAACTGCATTTAGGGGAATCTACAGCCACCTACATACCCATGTGATGCTACAAAAATTTTTGGCGCCCAACGTGGGGCCGCTAACGGTTTGGTGATATCCCAGTTAGTACATATTAAGACTGCTTTCTTTTTTTTCACGTTGCTTGGAACGTAGTTGCAGTACCGAACTTTCCAAGAGTTTGAACCATCGTTAGTGGTAGCACATTTCCGGTTTGTAGTGAGATTTATACACTTAGTTTGGAGTTAGTATCATAGTTGCTGACGATGATAAGATCAGCTCAGTCTTACTTCCGCAGGCTTGATGCTAGAGTACTTAATTAGTCAACAATCTACGATGCTGGTTATTCTGCCTGGATACCATGCCGAGAAGCATGTATGGCTAGGTTGGGACTCAGCTTAAATCCGAACTTTGATAGCAATTTTCAGCTACTATCCTTGGAATTGTTCTCGCACAAAATTAGCTCAATTTTTTTGGAGAAATCATAATTTCTTAAGCAAAGACATTTTAATACTGTCGTACACATTTCCAGAATATTGCGCATTTGGCTGAGATCGGATGCCAATACTGAATGTCCCTGCGATACATTTTTTCTCGTTTAGCTTAGGAAGTTTTGGTGAGACCAAATATTTGAACAGATAGTTTTCTGTCAGAGGTATGGTGAAGTTGTTGTCTGGAACTTGTGCATATGCTCCATGTGCGTACACATGCCGAATAATTTGAGTCATATAGCTGCAGTAAAATGATCTGTTACCGTTTTTCTAATAGATTCAATAGCTCATTAAAAAAAAAAAAAAACGCCCTTCATCCTACTTATCGTGTCTTATTGATTTTTTTTTTTTTGTCTTACCTCTGTTGTATCGTCAGCTTATGTCGAACCAGGATATTTTTTCATGATCATGCTTGTAGAACACAGTCCCGGACAAGTTTCACCGTCAGGTTCCGTGACCAATACTCAATGCGCTCTTTGTAAACAAGAGATAAATAATACCCATCCCTGTTATTTGTTGAAATGCAAACACGTCTTTCATAAGCTTTGCTTAGAAGGTTGGCTGGCAGAGCATGATAATTGCTTTATTTGTAACAAAACTATTAACCAACCAGACCTTAAATAGTTGTCGGCAATTGCTCGCCTGGATCCAAGCCAAGTATGACCAATTCTGCCCCTACAGGTCAAAGAGTTATGACTCGAAACCGCACTAAGGCTTTAAATCAAGCTCAAGCAGCAACTGCTGCCGAGACACAAGATACTCGTGGTTTGGATGCGAGCGCCGCAGCGTCATCCGCCCTGGATGCTAGTCAAAGCACCAACCAAGCTGAAGCTCCTCCTAGAGACACAGGTACTAGAAGGAGAGGTAAAACTACTCGAAACCGAAATTCTCGTCCAGGTAACGCGGTTGACTACACAATTTTACAAGAAATGATTGAACAAACTGTGACTAGAGTTATGGCAAACTTGAACATGGGCGTAAGTCAGAACGCTCAACCCAGTTCTAGCCCGACATATACCCATGCTGAACCTATACCTATTCGTGGCACTCCTGCTTCGCTGGCATCTTCCACGCTTAATAGAAAGACAGCTGACACCAAGCAAAAGTGGAGTTTACACTTTGATGGATCCGCAGAAGGCTTAGGAGTAGAAGAGTTTATATATAGGGTCAAATCATTGACAGACGAAACCTTAGATAGCGACTTCACCGCCATGTGTAAGCACATGCATATATTGTTTTCTGGAAAAGCAAGAGACTGGTACTGGCGGTACCATAAGCAAGTAGATCGGATAGTTTGGTCAGATATTTGCGCTTCTCTCCGGCAGCAATATAGAGACTATCGCTCCGCTTTTATGAGCAAAGAGATGATTAGGTCGCGTAAGCAAAAGCCTGGGGAATCATTTTCCTCTTTTTATGATGCCGTCGCATCACTGATTGATAAGTCCAGCGTTCAAATGGACGAAGAAGAGGTTATGGAGATTTTGAAAAACAATTTGCTCCCTGAAACCCGCGAAAAGCTTTTGTATCAGCCAGTACACTCAGTTGGACATTTACGTAGGTTAGTACACATGAGTGAGAATTTAGAAAAGGAGCTCAGTTGCCGCGCAGATAGCGCTACCAAACCGAGAAGAGCAGTCAATCGCCGTCAAGTCTATGCCCTGGAGGACGCTTGTCATGAACCAACAGAAGAGGTAGATATTGGAGGAGAGTTGGCATCTCTTCGTAGTAGCCACTCGAAAACCAAGTGTTGGAACTGTGAGAAGTTAGGTCACATTTGGGAAAACTGCTTGGCCGAACGTCGTATTTTTTGCTACGGATGTGGGACTCCGAATGTCTAAGCCACAGTGCACAGCTTGTCTCCGAAAATTATCGGAAAACCGTCAAACGGGTGCATCCAACGCCAGCCGGATGGGCCCGAAAGCGTAAAACAGCCAGAGTTGGTTGAAAAAATAAATTCGCTACCACCTACCCCTAACCCTGTTCCCCTTTATCGTCGATCGTATGAAGAAAGGCTTAATCACTATTTAGCCGTTAGAAATCGTATTTTTAAGGATATTCCTCTTAAATTGAGTAAGCGTACGTTGCGCTTACAAAACTTTTATGACGACATTAAGAGAAACCAAAAACTCTTAGTCTCCACAATTTTTAGTAACCAGAACGATATGCGCAGCTATGCTGAAGTCTCGTTCTTGACGTATAAAGAACTTGGTCTCTTGGATACAGGAGCAAATATAAGCTGCATCGGTTCCTCACTTGCAACAGAAGATTTTTCCAAGATACCTCAATTTAAAGCATTAAACTCACAAGCTAGAACAGCAGATGGTGAAGAACAGAAAATTATAGGAGTTCTTGAGATTCTGATGACTTATAAAACAGTCAAAAGGCCAATGAAACTGTACGTTATACCCTCCATAAAACAGAAACTAATCTTAGGTCACGATTTTTGGAGAACCTTCTCACTTGCACCGAACATTATTAGTTCGCTAGAGAACTCTTTGGACTCAACTGGAACTACCGAAAACGTGTACCCTTTGAGTCAGCAACAAATTCAGCAGTTAGAAGTCGTTAAGAACTTGTTCCCGAATGCTACTAAAGGTTTAGGACGTACCACCTTTATCCAACATCATATTGATGTAGGAGAGGCAAAGCCTGTGAAACAGCGTTTCTACCCCGTAAGTCCGGCTGTAGAGAAGTTGCTTTATAACGAAATCGATCGTATGCTCCAACTGGAGGTAATTGAACCGTCGGTAAGTGCTTGGAGTTCTCCCATGCGTCTCGTTGTTAAGCCCAACAACGTTCGACTTTGCTTGGATGCCCGCCGACTTAACGAAGTCACAAAAAAGCACGCCTATCCTTTACCTAGTATTGACGGAATCTTTTCGAGACTACCTAGCGCTAATATAATCACCAAACTGGACCTTAAAGATGTATATTGGCAAATTGAGCTCAGTCCCGAATCAAAGCCGTTGACCGCCTTTACGGTCCCGGGACGACCACTTTATCAATTTAAGGTAATGCCATTTGGCCTATGCAATGCCCCGTCTACTATGTGCCGCCTGATGGATGAAATCCTTCCACCCGATCTTCGACATTGCGTTTTCGGTTATCTCGATGACCTTTGCATTGTTTCGGAAGACTTTTCTTCACATCTCACTGTGTTAGTTCGTTTAGCGGAGCAATTTCGCAAAGCAAATTTAACCCTTAATATTGACAAAAGCCAATTTTGTGTCACAAGCATTAACTATCTAGGCTATATCATTGGTAGCGGAGGTATTCGTACAGACCCCACTAAAGTTTCATGCATTTTAAACTGGCCCTCGCCTAAAAACCTGAAGCAAGTACGTGGATTCCTTGGAGTTTGTGGATGGTACCGTCGCTTCATTCCCAATTTTGCCGGCCTCACCTACCCAATCACGGAAGTGTTATCCACAAAAAAGAAGTTTGAATGGACACCGGAAGCTCAACATGCGATGGACAAATTAAAACAAATTTTGACATCGGCCCCCGTTTTAACAAACCCTGATTTTGAAAAGAAATTTTATTTGCATTGTGATGCCAGCGATTTTGGCATTGGTGCTGTTCTGGTTCAATTGTCCGACGAAAACGAAGAAAAGCCTATAGATTTTATGTCCCAGAAATTGAACCGAGCTTAACGCAACTATAGCGTCACCGAGCGTGAATGCTTAGCCGTAATACTTGCTATTGAAAAGTTCAGATGTTACGTGGAACTCCAAGAGTTCGAGGTAGTAACAGACCATTCCAGCCTGCTTTGGCTAATGCGGCAGCAAAACGTTTCGGGTAGACTTGCTCGATGGATATTTCGGTTACAGCAATTTAAATTCTGTATATCACATCGCAAAGGAAAAGAACATATCGTTCCCGATGCCTTATCACGGCTATGCGAAAATGAAATATCAGAGTTAGATATGAGGCCAATAATAGATCTTGAATCAGACGCTTTTCAAGACGAGGCCTACGTAACACTTAAAAACAAATTTAGTGAAAACCCTGAAAAATTTCCTGATATAAAAATTGTTGATAACCTTTTGTATATTAGAACCGAACACGCTGTTGGCGATGGTACCGAGGATAAATCCACTTGGAAGCTATGGGTTCCAGAGAGGCTCAAAAATGAAGCCCTAAAGCAAGGTCATGACAGCCTCACGTCTTCGCATGCAGGCATACAAAAGGCAATCGAGAAGCTACGTCGTTATCTTTTCTGGCCTGGCTTGGCGAAGGATGTACGCGAGTATATTCGACAATGTGAGATCTGCAAGGAGAATAAAGCTCCCAATATCACTTTACGTCCTCCAATGGGTGCTCATATCCCTACTTGTCGACCTTTCCAAAAGTTGTATATTGATCTGTTAGGACCATACCCTCGTAGTAAAAATTGGCATATAGGTTTACTCATTGTCCTTGACCATTTTAGTAAGTACCACTGGCTTCAACCTTTAAAAAAAATTTACTTCTGCTGCTATACAAAAATTCCTTCTAGAGAATGTATTTCATAGCTTTGGAGTTCCCGAAACCCTTGTTAGCGATAACGGAACCCAATTCAGGGCTAATGACTTCAAAGCCTTCCTAACCGAATTAGGTATCAAACAGGTGTTTACTGCTTTATACTCGCCGCAGAGCAATGCTGCCGAACGCGTAAATCGTTCTTTATTAGCCGCGATTCGTTCGTATTTGAAAAAGGACCGGTCTGAATGGGATTTACATCTCTCAAGCATATCCTGTTCCTTGAGGTCCGCCCTTCATCAATCGCTAGGATGTTCACCGTATCGAGCCTTATTTGGTCTGGACATGATTACTCATGGGTCAGACTACAAACTACTGAAGGAGTTATCCTTGCTTGAAGAGCCCATTGTACCCCTTTCCCGATCAGATAACTTAGCGTTATTGAGAAAAGATATACAAGCAAACATACGCAAGGCATACGACAAAAACGTTAAGCAATATAATTTACGTTCAAAACCTGTCTCTTATAAAGAAGGCCAAGAAGTATACCGTCGTAACTTCGCTCTTAGTAAGTTCTCGGAAAAGTTCAATGCCAAACTAGGTTCACAATTTGTCAAATGCAGAATCCGGAAGAAGCTTGGCAGCTGCTACTATCAGCTAGAAGACTTACAAGGAAAGGAAATTGGTACTTATCATGCCAAAGACATTCGTAGCTGATTCCCGCTAATATTCCGTCTGTTGGTGTCATAATTTTCTCTCAGTGTACATTGTAATAGAATTAACTTACGGGATGAAGAAAATGATGATGAACGCCTCGCGGCGTACTTTTTATGTATTTCGCGCTGGTACGTTGGTGTAAAACACCCGGCTGGTGTAACAACCTCTGTTGTACATAAAAGTGCAGCTTACCCCTTTCGTTGAGTGTATAACCAATAAATATACGCAGATGATTCATTTGAAGCCACTTACGGCTTAGAAACGTTTATTTTATCAAATTAAAAAAACTTTAAACTTTTCTGCTAATTTAGCACAAGCGCGAGGGTTGAAAGCACGAATATGAATGTCAAGATGGTTGTTCTGTTCGTTCACAGATCTTGGCTGTGATCGAACAGACCAGCTGTCACTTGTACTGACAATGCAATATCGTATTGCAGTGCTGCCCATCAATGGCATTGCCAGGCATTAGTGGGTAGGTTAATGGGTACTATTCAGNACTTCTAAATTAGGTTCCCGAGCTTTGAGAAGATGCTACTTCTAACTACACAGAAAATGCAAGAAGAGCACTGCTCATTTCCAAAGAATGATCTAGAACTGGAAAACTTGAGTATATAAACGCTTTGCGGTTACACTCGGCCTTTTTACCGCTTGAATTTATAACCACAAGTTGTCTTCCTTGCGTTCAGCAGAGTTCCACGCAACGTGCCCATTTTGGAATTTTAAGAGCAGATCCTTTAAAGGATTTATTATTGATTTTTGCAACAAAACAACAAGGTACGAATAGAAAGCCAAGGGCCATCAGGAGCCGTAGTTCTTATATTTCATTTCTTCCGGCAGTGCATTTGGTAGACTTAAAATTCAACCAGCATAGTCAGACCCCACACCACCGCCTCTTCGAATATAAACCGAAGAAGCCCAAATTGTGGCGCATTGGTGTGGGCGTACGTATTTTTAGACATCCCATTGCATTGGGAGACGGTACTGTTACCATGTAGATGCCCACCTTGGCCATTTGATGATCGAGGACGCTTGGAACTCCCTCCCCAACTACGGTTACAACAACTGTCGGAGTCCGCCGTTCGCACGAAAAACGCAACTTTCCCTGGGCGTAGAGCTGTAAGAGTTTTCTTCCAAGAGGGAAGAACCCGAAACAAGCCCCTACATTCCTTGCCAAACTACCTCTTGGGAAAAACAGTGTATTTATTGTTGCCAGGAATCAGTGACGCTAATCGCTAGCAAAGTTTGAGAGAAAAGTCATAAAACCATAAAAAATATGCAATTTGGAAAAGTGTGAAAATTCAAGTTTTAGAAAAAAAAACAAAAAAAAAGAATAGTCAAAATAAAGTTAGTTGAAAAGAACAAAATTCTGAGAACGAGAATATTGAGAAACCTTAGGAAAAGTGAAAAAAACCGAATGAAATTACAAGATAACGTAAAAAATGAAGTCCTTTAATTAAAAACAAAAAAGATCTCTAAATTTGGAAAAGGTTTAAATGTTAAGAATTTAAAAAAAAAACTATAAGAAGCGAAATTTATATTTAATATACCTAAGTGCCTCTAATGTAAGTCATAGTGCGAAACGAGAAAAAGTTTAATTCTTGTAAAGCTCTAAATAGACTCCCTAGCATTGGGAAAACTGTTTTTAAAAATTTTGCGATATGGATCACAATCCATCAATACTGCATGCTACACCGTCAATAAAATTCGCGATACGTGGATCACGTCAATAAATACTGACCGTGTGACAGTGCCCTATGAAGAAGTTGAAGAAAACGATAGCGAAGTATGTAGATAGTGAAGTTGTTAGATTTTCACTAACAGAAATTTATTTGAAAAGTGAAGCACAAATAATTGGATACGAAATTGCGAATAAAATTACCCCTATTTAATTAAAACGAGTTTTGTAATTAAACAATAAACAATTTACGTAATAAAATAACATTATAAGACTTTTTACTATTTTCAAATTTGAAACGCTCTAGCTCCAACTCAAGCTGTCGCAGTTTAATTTGTTTTTTTTATTATAACTATTGCCAGTTTTAATTCGTTTACGTACATTTTTTGTTGTTCTCTAAAGTTTAAAATGTTCCTTTGATCACTTACATTTATATTTTTATACCCGACCGCACTTGTGCACAAGGGTATTATAACTTTGTTCATATAACGGTTGTTTGTAACAGGCAAAACGAATCGATAGATAAAGACAAATGTATACATAAATGATCAGAATGAAAAGAGAAATCGATTAAGCGGTGACTGTCCGTCAGTCCGTCCGTCCGTCTGTGCACACGATAACTCGAGTAAAAATTTAGTTATCTTAACGAATCTTTGTACGTGCACTTCTTTCGGGCGTGGAAAGATGGCATTGAAAATGGGCAAAATCGTACAATAACCACGCCTACCTCCCATATAACGGTAATTTTCAGAAACACGAAAACTGCGATATTTTAGTAACTACTGAAGATTTTTCACTCAAAATTGATATTTACAATAATTTTTAGACGAAAAATAAGAACGTTATACATTTTTGGAAAATGGGCGTAGCCACGCCCACTTATGGTTACATGTGTATATCTTGGTAACCCGTACACCAATTTCTTCCAAACTTGGTACAGTTGTTAGTTTTGCTACAGCATATCAAACGGCCGAAAATTTTTAAAATCGGACAATAACCGCGCCTACATCCCATATAACGGTAATTTGAAGAAATACAAAATCTTCGATAAAACAGTAAATATTAAAGCTAATTTATTAAAAATTGATTCTTGCAAAAATTCTTTACCAAGAAATACGTTTACGATAAAATTTTGGAAAATGGGCGGGCAACTTCCACTTATGATCACATATATGTATCCCCCTACAAGAACAGTGATAGTCATTTGATTGATCATGTGATAATCACTGGTGATGGAGATCTCAATCAAGAACTTCTATCAACTTTTTAAGAGCAATATGCAAAATGTGATGTAAACATTTGTGTACATGTGATCTTCCTTCTTCCTCCAACTTATGACCTTATTTAGGGGTCTCTTTTTAACCAACGCAAAATTTGTAAATGCGTTAGTAAGATAAATGAGAATGTGTTAGTTTCCATCACACAATTCTTGTAGGGTCGTTAACCGTTCTACCAATTTGTACCAAACTCGGTATGATTATTGTGGTTGCCACATAAAAGCAAAACGTTAAAAATTATTGGAATCGTACTAAAATTGAGGCCGCATTTCGTATAGCGGTAAATTTCAGAAATGCTTGAAACTTCAATATTTCGAAATTTAAGGGCGCAAATTTAATTAAAATTTATACACCCTGGCTTGCCATGTAGCAGTAGCTTTCGGAAAAGTTTAAATCGTATATTTAACACTTGCGCCGGGTATTTAATGTTCGGCTCCGCCTGACCTAGACTTTCTTACTTGTTGATTTTAGTTTTGTTCTTTTGCTATTCCACTGGCTTTTACTTGATCGGAATAATTCCGACAAAAATTTTGCGATACTCGGAATGCAGAACATCAAATTTCCGATAGCATTCCGATTCGAAGTGGATCGAATTGTAGAATAAGGCGCAATCGGAAATAATATCCGACTCTCTGGATGCAGAACACCAACAATCGGAAACAAATCCGATTCTGATTCGAATCGGACTGCAGAACAGGGCTGTATAAAGAACTAAAACGTAGCATTTTTGATATTTTTAGTTTAGATTTTAATTATAAATTTGATTTATCACAAATTTGTGATGGCTGCATTTCTTTATTCGTTCTGAACGTTTGGAATAAAATTTTTTTGTTTACTTATTCTTTAGAACGTTCCTGATGATATGTTAACGTATATTTCAAACGCATTCTGTTTATTCTGGCTGTGAAATGGGATTATCTGGAATGTATAAAGAAACGCAGCCGATATGAATTGAAGTCTACCGCTTAGACTTCGTTGCTTTTTCAATTTTTCCTAATAAACAATCGTGGTACAAAGCTCAATAAAAATATTAAAAAATAAAATGTTAACAAGCCACAATAACATTGACAAATGAAGTGGTTGTGATTGGAACAAGTTTGCGCGTTGGTTTAGTTTGCCAAGAAGAGTAAATTTGCGTGAAAATTGGGTTCACTTTTGCGATCAGAACGTTGACATTGAAAGATCGAGCTGTGCTACGTGGTTGCGAAACACTTTCTATCACTAAAACCATATTTTGTGAATACCTTTTCATCATTTTTATTCAGTTTCACTTATTATATTTTATAATAAATGCCAATACAATCTTACTCAACCTCCGTACCTTTTTCATTTTCCTTTGTTTATTTTCAGAAATATGTTTTTTTCTTGCTTCTTCGATTAGGTGATCTTGTTAGTTTGTTCATGGCACAACCATTTCTTGAGCGTAATCAGCTAACATTTGGGCATATATATTTGGGACAGAGCCGTCAGTTGAGTAGGGGTTTGGGAGCATGCGAAGAGATGTTTCGAGTCGTGGGGTATCTCTCCGCATGTCGGACACTCATTTGGCACATCCGCATCTAGTCTGCTGAAGTATGAGTTCAACATGCTGCAGTAGCCAGAGCGAAGCTGGGCTATTGTGGTCCGAGTCTCAAGAGGCAGACGAAGCTCCGTCTCGTTCACGTCAGGTGGTCGTGTGCTCAGGACCGCATTCACAGGTCTGGAATCTCTGTGAATGCCGCCGGTCGATATGCTGTCGGGCCCAGCGGTTGCTGTATGAACCTCTGGACTTCGTCCGTCAGTTCGTATAGATACCTTCTGATATGCCTTGGAGAGGGCTCCTCTGCAAGCAAGTGTCTGTTCGGGTGTCCACGTCTGTGGCTCCCTACAAAGAATTGCTTGCAGAGCATTGTTTTGTGCTCCCTTATGGGGAGCATTTGCGCCTCGCCATGCAGGTAATGTTTTGGCGACATCAGAAGACATCCGGTCGCTGTCCGGAGTGCTGTGTTTTGGGTCGCCTGCAGCTTCTTCCATATCCTCCAACTGGTCCCCGGCGACCACACTGGTGCTGCGTAATTTAAAACGGGCCGGCGAATTGTCTTGTATGTTGTCAGCAACGTTTCTTTGTTTTTGCCCCAGGTACTGCCGGCTGGCGGCTTGAGGACCTTGTTGCGGTTCTGTACTTTGTTGACATTTGCGGTACCTCATCGTCGTGAATACCCAGCTGCAGTCCGACCTCCTTCGTCCAGGTGGTGAAAAGGCGTAGCTGAGGATTTTTTAGGGGTGGATCCTAACCCTCCTTGCAGTGAAGAAACGAGAAAGCTCGGAGAGGAAACCGTTTACTTTCGAGCACAAGTCATCAATTCCATTCCCAAACTCCATTATCGAGCAATCGTCAGCGTAACACATTTATTATCTATCTCGAACGATAGGCCGCATGCTCGATTCGTCCGCAGACTTCATTGTTTCTCTTGCACTTTTGAACCCGATCGTTCGTCCTGCTTTACGTCGATTACTTTGAACTTTTGCTGGACTACTTTTTTAAGAATTCGCCTGCAGACTGAGGAAGCTTATAGCACGAACACAATGAAAATGACGAGGTACGGACCACAACTGCTGAATTATTTTTCCACGTATTCTTATGTAGATAATTATTTTGGCGACGACAGGGCTACACGGCGACTGTGGTTGTAGCTAGATTAGATCTATTTCTATTTTTCCAGCGACAGATAAGGTTCTTCATCTTATTTTATGTTAAACTCATACAAATTCATGCTGTCTCTGCCGCGTTTAAAAAATGGTGCCATCCACAAAGCGTTTAGATAATGAAGATAACAAATTGGAAGCTGTGACCCGTAGCTCGTCGTTTTCATTGTGTTCAACACTTTAGAAATATAAAAGTTGAACAGTAATGAGGAAAGGACACCACCGTGTGGAACCCCCTGGCAACCCTGGGTTTGCTCAATTTGTCTCTAAACATTATTGTCGAATGTTGACCACTCAGATAATTTTCCGACCACCGTTTGAATCCTTGTGGGAGAGAGGAGTCCTCTATGTCTTCTAGTAGCTTGGAGTGACTGACGGTGTCAAACGCCTTAGACGGATCTAACGCTACTAAAACAGTTCTCTCACAGGTGCGGTCGAGGTTAAGGCCACGTGTTATCTGGGTGTTGATGGCGTTAAGTGCCGTTGTTGTGCTGTGCTCTTTACGGAACCATGCTCATGCTTTGCAGGGTTCAGTTGGTTCGTAAACAGCGTTGCCGTTTTGATACAATTGTATAATTTTTGATACTATTTTTTAAAAATTTTATGATTTGATAATTTTTTGTTCACAAATGCCCCATTTTGATACATTTGGCTGGCAAAATTTAATTTTTGAAAACTTCAAATACTATTACCAGTTTATAGGCAAGTAATTTTTTTCTTGTTATTTAAAGCCTTACAATTTTATATGTAGATATTTATAAGTTGGATTTTGTAACTCTTATAAGGGAAATACAACCCGGAATTTCTTTGCACACGCTGCTGTTATAGGGCCCCAAAATCACCAAAAACATTGCGCAATATCGGGCTTTCATAGATCGTTTGTGTGGTGTATGGGGTTGTTTGTACTAATCACAGTTATTGCGCTCAAATCAAAATCAGTTTGATATTTTGCTCATGCCTGTGTTAGGCTTTCTGCACATTGGTCGTCCAATCATAGTTGATTAATCGTCACAATCATGATGAAACGATTACGTGACGACTATACTTTCGCACACTCGGTCGTGATATTTCAATTCATTTGGCGTCTAAAAATTCACTTGGAGCAGGTATTTCCTGTTTTTCTGGTTGATATTTTCGCGCAATATTTACAAAAACCTGCAATTTTTAAAATATAGACTGCGCTGCAACAATTCTAGACATAATTTTTCAGTAACATCTCTTCTTTTCTTTTCCTGAAATGTGTTTTGTGCATGCACACAGAGGCTTTTTACAATTTCGTCATATTTTATAGTTAAAACGCTCACATTTATTGAATTTTAATGCAATTATCCACGTTTTAATAATTTCCACAGATTTTGTGCAAAAAATACTAATTTTTATGCAAATATTCACTTTTTCACTAATTTTTCCCCATAAAATGTAAACAGACAATGCGTGCACAACGATTAGCAAACGACAGTGCCGTACTTATAGATAGTACAATAACTTGTGTCGTGTATGGCGATTGTTCACTCCGTTCGCCAAATGGCAACCCTAACTTACCGCGTTCGTCAAAAAGCTCCGCTTACTACTCCAGGCTCTCTAATATTTAAGTAAGCTGAGGATATTAGTTTTCTGGCGATCTCTATAGAAGACAGACGTGGTAAGTTGAGTTCCATCAATTTCAGAAATAAACAATTTTCTAACACAGTTGTATTCTTTTATTTCCCGCTCCACAGAAAATCAGCCCAGCTATCCCGAAATTAACACTGGTCCTTAAAACCGGATTTTCTCGAAGAAGGGAAATTAAGACAACGACGCATTGTTGGTGAAAATTTAAAATTCCGTACATCAATCAACTGCAAACAAACAGGTACAATTTTAAATTTTAAAGGGTGCATTTCCACCAATTGGTTCTGCATCTACGGTAAAGCGGTAAGAAAATATCTAAGCAAAAGTGAGGGTTGAAACTTATTTTGGCAGCTCGCTTTTGCATAAAAAAAAAAATTTAAAGGTCACAAAAGACAATTCTTTGTTAGTGTACTTCGATAAGTACAATACCTATATATACTTGGTTAAAATTTTAAATAAATACCGCTTCTTACCATACCATTACATACATTACCGATATACGTACATATGTACACATATTGTACATAAAATTATTATTTACCACCTATTTATGTACATGTACATAAAATAGTTTAACTCTCGCTTTCACGTCGATTATTCTTAACATATATAATTCGCGAAGTTTCAAGCAACACTCGCCTTTAGAGGGTTGGAGTAGAATATACATATGTACATACATACATATGTATATACAAAATAAAAGAGATAAAGCTTAAACGGAACTATTTTAAAAGCGGTAACTATTTATTAAAAGGAAGAGAAAAGCGAGAGAATTTGTTTTTCTTAACGCGAACACCGGAAAGTACAGATCCGAACACTCTTAACTCATTGAAAATTCAAGAGTTTCTCACGCGTCCTTCTTTGTGCTAAATTCGCAACTTTGTTTGTTTTCCACTAATAAAGCATATTTATATGTACGTACATATAAATTACATATTATCGCTACGATTAGCGAACACCTAAAATACTTCCGTATTTATATGCTGTAACGCGCGTGTGAATTGAAAAAATAAAAAAAAAATATATATATACATCAAAGACATAAAGGAAAACACAGAGTATCACAGCAGCAGTGTGGGAGTTAAGCTGAACAACAACAACAACAGCGCATACGCATTCAAAAGGGAGTCTACCCAGCAACCAAACAACAGTGGGCAAACATCGGCCAAAAAATGAAATAAAAATTTGTAATTGGTGTTCATAAATAAATTATTTGCTTTTAATTTGAATTGTACATATAATAATTAGTAAAATAATAAATATCTACAGTGAAGCGATTGCAGTTTTGGTGTATTCTTTACAGCCAACCCTTAAAGTTGTGACTGTTTATAGCAAGTGCGTGTATGTTGTTGCGATAAATACAATAAAAAGCGCTAATGAAATAAAGATTTTTTTCTGACACCTTTTCTGTGTGGTAAATACTGTGCGGTTTCAATGCAAGCTGTTAAACGTAAATTGGAGTTCGTTTAAGTTTTTTTTTTTAATTAATGCTCATCTGATTCGCGTTACAACTAAAGCAATTTAATCGTCCAAGAACACAAAAAATTTAATAGATAAATTAAATAATATTTAGTTGTCCGGTGCTTAGAATTTATAACGAAATTCGGTGTTTCTCTTAAATTTTAACGTTCTAACGCTGCACTTTTTTAAAGTCTCGATCATTACTAAACGTTCAATAATTATTTCATTAAATATTTATTTACAAAGCCTTTGTCCATCGATCATTTATCGATGTATATATAAGTTAAGGCTGAATACAAAAATTGTTTGTCGAATTTTAATACAACGAATACAGATCACGAGGCTACTGTAGATTCCATCAAGCTCAAATATTCCAACTGCTACCAAGCATATGTTTGATGCGGAGCTTTAATGGGTGAACTTATACATAATCTCACGGCCTTTAATCAAAATACAAACTCGACTATTTTTCAACCTGAACGGATGGTTGAGATGCCAGTGCTGCCTAGTATCCACCTACCTCCATGCGATACCGAAATATTTCATGGTGATTATCTACAGTGGCCCTCCTTTAGGGACATGTTTACCGCCATTTATCGGAACAACGCTAGATTATCTCCGGTGGAAAAACTTGTCCATCTTAATCAAAAAACTCAAGGTGAGGCGAGGGAAATAGTACAGAAAGCCCCCCTCACTAATGATGGGGTTGCGTTAGCATGGGCGAATTTAACTGCGAGGTATGAAAATAAACGAGTTGTTATAAACTCTCAATTGAAAATATTGTTCAAATTGCCACATATCTCCTCAGACTCAGGAGCAGCGCTGAAAAAATTGCAGCGCGAAATTAATAGCTGCATTTCGGCGCTAAAACTGCAGGGCATAAACATTGAATGTTGGGATGCGGTTTTCACATATTTGTGTTCAACTAGGCTCCCCGAAAATACTCTTGCCCTATGGGAACAAACCCTGGAAACAAAAACAGAGATACCAAAATGGGTGGACTTAGACATATTTCTAACCAATAGGTTTCAAACGCTTGAAACAGTTTCCGATCTCAAGGGAAACTCTAACGTCCATCCCAAAGCCAGCATATCAGCTAATAGTAATCGGTCAAACAACTTCAAGCAATATAATCAAATGCAAACAAAGAGAGTAAATACCCATCTCGTTAAGACGCATAATATCAGATGCAAAATCTGTTCTTCGCAAACTCATATCCTAAAAACTTGTCAAAGGTTTTTGGATATGAGTCCCAATGCAAGACTTAATGCCGCGAGAAAACACCACCTCTGCCTTAACTGCTTGCCAGATGCACATGAAATAAATGACTGCAAGAGTAGTTTCACGTGTGCCAAATGCAAAAAAAGGCATCATACTATGCTTCATAGAGAGCAAATTGAAGAACCGTCTTCCTCAAATACAGAACAGACGTCGACTAAGTCCCATACGGCATCCGTCAAAGCAAATACTTCCAATTGCCCTATTGACAATAAGCGATGTATGCTCCTAGGGACTGCCATGGTGACCATTTGTCACAGAAATAACACATACACTGTCAGAGCCTTATTAGATTCAGGATCTGAGGGGACTTTTATCTCTGAAAGCCTACAAAAGCGCCTCAATCTGCCTAGCAAGGGTATACGCGCACAGGTATCCGGGCTAAACGAAGCCATCTCTGGAAGGGTACAGCAAGTTTGTACCTTCAGCATTTGCTCCCTTCGTAACAAGGGTTTCCGAATAAAGGGGGATGCTTTGGTACTTCCAAAGCTGACAGGTCTACTGCCATCACATTCAATCAGTGACGCTATTTTAAAAACGCTTCCTGACATCCCACTGGCAGACAACAACTTCTTTAAGAGTCAACATATTGACTTATTAATTGGTGAAGACCTTTATCCAAAGGTTATTTTAAATGGGATAAAGAAGAATATCCTCGGCTCTCTCATGGCTCAACGCACGGTGCTCGGATGGATCCTAACCGGACCCGTGACAAGTGGAAATAACTTAAACACCACTTACTCAACATATTTTAATGAGGTCTCACTAGATCAACAACTCACCAAATTTTGGGAGTTAGAAGAAGTACCAAAGACTAAGCTTCTTACGGTCGAAGAAGAGCAGTGCGAGCGGTTCTATACAGATACCACCTTCCGCAATGAAGAAGGTCGGTATGTAGTTTCGCTCCCTTTCAAACATTCACCTCCAAGGGCATATATAGGCGCTTCTCGTCATATCGCGATGAGGCAATTTCTAAGAAGCGAAACGTCTCTAAGCAAAAAACCCTTAATAAAGGAGGAATATTTGGATTTAGATCATATGCACGAAGTTCGATATGATAAATTCGAAGATCCTTCTAATAATTCCACATCACGATGTTCATAAAGCTGAGAGCACCACTTCGAAGCTGCGAGTGGTATTTAACGGGTCTTGTCCCACTTCGAATGGAGTCAGCCTAAATGATATTTTATACACAGATCCTCCTCTCCAAACCGATTTGACAATTTTAATTGTAAGATGGAGATTACTTAGATATGTATTCAATGCGGACATCGAGAAAATGTACCGACAAATAGTCGTGAACCCCAAGCACACCACATATCAAAGAATCCTCTTTAGAGATTCTTTAGAAGGGGAGATCAAGGACTTTCAGTTAGACAGGGTCACCTTCGGTCTCAATTGCGCACCATATTTGGCAATTCGCACTTTGTTGCAGCTGGCTAAGGACACGAAGTTGAAATATCCCCTAGCATCAGAAATCCTTAACTCTAGTACATATGTGGATGATGTTCTAGCTGGCGCACATGACATACCTGAGGCAGTTAAAGCACGAGACCAACTTATTGAGGCCTTAAACTCGGCAGGTTTTCCACTAAGAAAGTGGACTTCAAACATAAAACAAATTCTCTTAGGCCTGCAAAGAAATCACCTACTAGCTACTGACTTTCTTGAAATACACAATACCAGCGAGGCTAAGACATTAGGCATCCGACGGAACGCAAAAACGGATCAGTTTTATTTCTTGGCAAAATCTTTGGATAACAAAGACTCGTTTACAAAACGAGAAGTCTTGTCCACAATTGCCAAATTATTCGATCCCGCAGGCTGGTTAAGTCCAATTACTGTGGTAGCAAAAATTCTGATGCAGCAAATTTGGCTAGAAAAAACAAAATGGGATGAACAGTTGAATCAAAAAACTCTCCATCAATGGAAGACGTTTCTGGATAACTACCCTCATATTAATTCTATAAGAATCCCCAGATGGGTGAGTTATAGGCCAAACTGTCACATACAGTTTCACGGGTTTTGCGACGCGTCAGAAAAGGCGTATGGAGCTGCTATTTGTATTCGTGTGCAGGATGCGAGTTTAAATGTTCAAACACATTTGCTTCTAGCTAAAACAAAGGTGGCTCCTGTAAAAACCATCTCTATACCGAGATTAGAATTATGTGGAGCAGTTCTTCTATCTAATATGGTGGATTTTCTTCTGCCCCAAATGGGTATAGATTACCAAGGGTTATACTTCTGGACGGATTCCACAATCGTTCTCGCTTGGTTAAGCAAGCCACCATGCTCGTGGTCTACATTTGTAGCCAACTGAGTTTCCAAAATCGCAGAAAGTACAAGAATAGAAAACTGGAATCATGTTAACTCCGAAGAGAACCCCGCAGACCTCGCTAGTCGTGGTCTCTTTCCTCAAGAGTTAAACGAAAATAAACTTTGGTGGCATGGTCCCAAGTGGCTTAAACTCAGCCAAGCAAATTGGTTAAAACCCCAATACAATGAAAACTTTGAAACCACACTCGAGGCAAAGGCTATTCGGGTGCATACAGCGTCAGTGCTTCCATTCGAAGATATTTTAGAACGCTTTTCAAGCTTTTCAAGGGCCATTCGAGTAATTGCTCGAATTTTTAGGTTCTTTAAACGGGAAAAAAGTCCACGATTCTATCGTTGACCCCGTTCATAGACGACGGCGGACTTCTGAGAGTCGGCGGCCGCTTAAATAACGCTCCTTCAATGAGCTTCGACGAACGACACCCAATCATATTGCCATATGGCTGCCATTTTTCCATACTAATGGTAAAATTTATTCACTTGGTCTCACTTCACGGCGGCAACCAGCTAGTCCTGCGTCTTTTACGCATGCGATATTGGATTGTGAAAGCTAAGAATCTCATTAGATCCACTATACACAATTGCAAAACTTGCGTTGTGTATAAAAAACGGGAGCAAACCCAACTAATGGCTGCTCTTCCAGCATCAAGAACGCAAATAACGAGACCCTTTGAAACCACGGGTGTCGATTTCACCGGCCCATTTGACGTGAAAAACTTCACAGGTCGAGCGTGTTTGATTACAAAGGGCTATGTATGTGTATTTGTATGTTTTTCTACAAAGGCCATACATCTTGAAGCCACAAGCGATCTTTCAACCGCCTCATTTATGGCAGCCCTGTCAAGATTTGTTTCTCGCCGAAGTTGTCCAAATCACATATATTCAGATAACGGCACAAGCTTCGTAGGAGCTTCACGAGAAATCAAAAGAGATTTTAAGGCATTTCTATAGTCATGGCCCGAAGCCATAGCCAACAGCGGTAATTTTTCGGAAATAAATTGGCATTTCATTCCTGCAGGGGCTCCTCATATGGGAGGCTTGTGGGAAGCAGGAGTTAAAAGATTCAAAACCCACTTCCGGAAAATTGCAGCTTCAATGAAATACACATTCGAAGAATTATCTACTCTACTAGCCAGAATAGAAGCATGTTTAAACACTCGCCCCATAAGTCCAATGTCGGATAACATTAGTGATTTCACACCGCTTACTTCAGGACACTTTCTGGTTGATGGAGGAGCGAAAGCGGAACCGGAAGTCAATGATAACCCCATATCGTTGGTCAATCGATGGCAAAAGTTAAAAGCCATGAACCAGATGTTCTGCCAAAGATGGAAATCTGAATATTTATCAGAATTACAAAAACGGCATAAGTGGAAATATCCGCAGAGAAACCTAAGTGTCAACGACTTAGTAATTATCCGCGAAGAAAACATACCTCCAAACGAGTGGAGATTAGGCAGGATAGTAAAGATTCATCCCGGGTCAGATGACAAAGAGCGAATCGTTGACGTTCAAACACAGCGCGGTATAATAAGTAGACCAGTAGTCAAACTAGTTCTTTTACCAAACGAAACACACTAGATTTTCTTTCAACTAACTATATTTTTCTCCTTTAGAAAATGTCTCAATTCGCCTGTGGTCTGTGTAAGGAAAATCATCCTCTCCGGTTGTGCGCCGAATTCCGCCGAATGACTCCCGAAATACGGTTGAGAACGGCTCTCATATATCGCTATTGTAGCAACTGGCGTGGTCAAGGTGCCCGTCGTCGACGAAATGTGCGAACTATAATAGAGCGACGATCAGCAGCACTCCCCTGGCAGCAGATGTTGGCGGTATCACCCACGGTGTTAATACGTATACGTACTGCGGATAGGTTCACCGCAGTGCGGGCTGTCCTCAGCCCCGCGAGTCCGGCGACCACAATTTCCGCTGCTACCGTCGCAAGGCTGCGACTCCGTACTCCAGTGCGTGGAGCTGGTGGAGTATGCTATCTCACGCTACGTAATAATCTTGGTAGTCATGAAGAGTTCTCCGTCTGCGCTAACACTGAGACCATCAGCCCAACGCCGACCCCGCTGCGTTCGTTATCGCAACAGACCGTGCAAGCCATAAAGCAGCACCCGTTGAGATGATACTAGGCGCGGATCTCTACGCCAAACTCTTACAGCCTGGCCTGATGCCCTCCATTGCGGGACAGTTGGTTGCACAAAATACGCTACTAGGATGGGTTATTTCAGGCGTGACTCACTAGGCAAGCCTCAACACATTTTAATTGTAATATATGTAGTTAAATTAGAAAATTGTATTAGATAAGTTTATTAAGATGAATTGTACTTTGAATTGCGCTTAATATATGTGAGTATATATATGAACCTCTGAATTGTAATCCACTACCTATGAATCTATTACATAAATTGTGAATTATGCTTTTCGCAGTAATACTGCAAGGCGGGCGGAATGTTCACTCCGTTCGCCAAATGACAACCCTAACTTACCGCGTTCGTCAAAAAGCTCCGCTTACTACTCCAGGCTCTCTAATGTTTAAGTAAGCTGAGGATATTAGTTTTCTGGCGATCTCTATAGAAGACAGATGTGGTAAGTTGAGTTCCATCAATTTCAGAAATAAACAATTTTCTAACACAGTTGTATTCTTTTATTTCCCGCTCCACAGAAAATCAGCCCTAGCTCTATTCCGAAATTAACAGCGACTACTGCGCAATTTTTAGTCAAGTTTTGATTTGGGTGCTCAGATCGTGCAGTAAAATATTGATAAGAGCGTAGAAAAAATATAATTTTTTTAATATTCTTTTCTTGCGTTTTAAAGCTGATGCTATCAAAATATACAACGCACATTCATATTTCTTGCACATAGTTAGTTGAGCAACGTTTCTCAAAAACAAGGTTTGTGCAATTTTATTGTGTAGTAATTTTTATACTATGTCTCCATTGAGAGATTTATCCATTAAGATTTAATAAATTCAGTTTCTAAATCACAACCGTCTCCATTACCACAACGAGATATGTTTGACGTTCACATTTTTAAATTTGACGTTTGCTAATGTATGATTTTATAAATACAGTTGCGGACATTGATATATAGACAGATAAAAGTAAGGTACCAAGCGGAATTTCATTATATGAATTCTGAATATTATTGGCTTCTTATTCGTGGTAAATATATATGTATAATATATAGTTTGGAAAGTGTAAAGAATGGTACCATATTCCGAATCATTTTCCCGAATTTAAGAAAAATTATCAAAACGGTAAAAAACATTTGCGGAAAGAAACATTTTTGTAGAACTCTCTTATTCATAGGAGGGAACCGAAAATCCAATCGTGGGCCTTTGGCATATCATGAATACGAACTGAGTTCAAGAGGATGTTCGGTGCAATGTTATCGAAGCAGAACCATTACCGAATTTTATAAATATTTTGTCGCAGCGCGTAAATGACTTGTAGAAAGCGGAGAAGACTCTGCATGATATTACTATAAAATATTTCTTTGGTTGGGCTAAATCTTCATTAAATCCCACAATGGAGACATAGTATTACAATATTGACTTGTAAAAGTCTCGGGCTGCGCAATGATTTTGTATGGTTTGGGGGCCCTATAAATTTGTGTTTCCTTATGCAAATAAGCATGCAGAGCTCAAATCGTACCATCCGTTCACGGATCGAAAACCATACGATAGAATATTACGTGATATGTCTGTTGTATAAGTTGCATGGGATGAGTACGTTCACGTATGTCATAATCCGGAAAATGTGTTTTCACGTGGCGATGGATTTAATTATAAAATTGGTCTTTCCGTCGGCAGAATTTGTGGGCGTATTAAATTCCTTCATCGCTCTGGCAATTGGCGCATTAGAAGCTTATATTGTTCTTACTCGATCTCATACAATAATATTATGACTTCGAAGGCTTTTAGATGGAATGTTAAAACGAATACGTTCCAGTAAGAGTGGCGAGTCAATCGTGCTGCGTAATTTAAAACAGGCCGGCCAATTGCCTTGTATGTGGTCAGCAACGTTTCTTTGTCTCTGCCCCAGGTACTGCCGGCTGAGGGCTTGAGGAGGTTGTATGCGCAGAGAAGATGAGCAGACTGTCGAACGTTACTCCGAGTATTTTCGGTTTATTCAAAGTCGAAATTGGTAGGTCATCGACGTGAATACCCAGCTGCAGTCTGCCCTCCTTCGTCCAGGTGGTGAAAAGGCGTAGCTGAGGATTTTTAGGAGTGGATCCTAACCCTCCTTGCAGTGAAGAAACGAGAAAGCTCGGAGAGGTAACCGTTTACTTTCGAGGACAAGTCATCAATTCCATTCCCAAATTCCATTATCGAGCAATCGCCAGCGTAACAGCTTTATTATCTATCTCGAACGATAGGCCGCATGCTCAATTCGTCCGTAGACTTCATTGTTTCTCTTGCAATTTTAAACTCGATCGTTCGTCTTGCTTTACGTCGATTACTTTGAACCTTTGCTGAACTAGTTTTTGAAGCATTCGCCTGCAGACTGAAGAAGCTTATAGCACGAACACGATTTATTTTTCCACGTATTCTTATGTAGATAATTATTTTGGCGACGACAGGGCTACGCGACGACTGTGGTTGTGGCTAGATTACATCTATTTCTATTTTTCCAGCGACAGATAAGGTTCTTCATCTTATTTTATGTTAAACTCATACAAATTCATGATGTCTCTGCCGCGTTTAAAAATTTAATGGCGTCATCCACAACGCGTTTAGATAATGAAGATGACAAATTGGAAGCTGTGGCCCGTAGCTCGTCGTTTTCATTGTGTTCAACACTTTAGAAATGTAGAAGTTGAACAGTAATGTGCAATTTTATTGTGTAGTAATTTCCACAATATTGACTTGTAAAAGTCTCGGGCTGCGCAATGATTTTGTATGGTTTAGGGGCCCTATAAATTTGTTTTTCGTTATGCAAATAAGCATACAGGGCTCGAATCGTAACATCCGTTCACGGATCGAAAACCATACGACAGAATATTACGTGATATGTCTGTTGTATAAGTTGAATGGGATGAGTACGTTCACGTATGTCATAATCCGAAAAATGTGTTTTCACGTGGCGATGGATTTAATTACAAAACTGGTCTTTCCATCGCAGTGGGGGCTTTATCTTCCACCATCGCGACCAGTGTTGATAATTTTATTTATTTATTTGCAGCTATAATCTAGAAAACATAAACATTTCCTTACAGACTATTTACAGTTAACAATTGCAATGATTGAATGAATTAAACTAGTTCATTCAGCAACTGCTTAAACCTAGGTTTAGGTAATGAAAAATGAATGTCGGCAGAATTTGTGAGCGTATTAAATTCCTTCATCGCTCTGGCAANTTTCTTCTTATTTTATGTTAAACTCATACAAATTCATGATGTCTCTGCCGCGTTTAAAAATTTAATGGCGTCATCCACAACGCGTTTAGATAATGAAGATGACAAATTGGAAGCTGTGGCCCGTAGCTCGTCGTTTTCATTGTGTTCAACACTTTAGAAATGTAGAAGTTGAACAGTAATGTGCAATTTTATTGTGTAGTAATTTCCACAATATTGACTTGTAAAAGTCTCGGGCTGCGCAATGATTTTGTATGGTTTAGGGGCCCTATAAATTTGTTTTTCGTTATGCAAATAAGCATACAGGGCTCGAATCGTAACATCCGTTCACGGATCGAAAACCATACGACAGAATATTACGTGATATGTCTGTTGTATAAGTTGAATGGGATGAGTACGTTCACGTATGTCATAATCCGAAAAATGTGTTTTCACGTGGCGATGGATTTAATTACAAAACTGGTCTTTCCATCGCAGTGGGGGCTTTATCTTCCACCATCGCGACCAGTGTTGATAATTTTATTTATTTATTTGCAGCTATAATCTAGAAAACATAAACATTTCCTTACAGACTATTTACAGTTAACAATTGCAATGTAATTACCAATTAAACTAGTTCATTCAGCAACTGCTTAAACCTAGGTTTAGGTAATGAAAAATTAATGTCGGCAGAATTCTTGAGCGTATTAAATTCCTTCATCGCTCTGGCAATTGGCGCATTAGAAGCATATATTGTTCTTACTCGATCTAATACAAAAATATCATGGTTTCGAAGGCTTCTAGATGGAATGTTAAAACGAATACGTTCTAGTAAGAGTGGCGGGTCAATCGCACCACGTACTACATCAAAAACAAATGTCAATGAAAGGATAGTTTTTCTACTATTTAAGGATTTTAATTTAATTAGCAGACACTTAGCATTATAGGAAGGTATCGGCTCTTGAAAATGCAGCGACCGTAGAGCAAAGCGCACAGGGTCGTAGCTAGAGATGAGCTATGGGGGTGGTTTTACTCAATCATTTCAGAATCAAAAAACAAGCAGATCACTAAAACATGGTATGCTATGCACACAAATAATTTTATTAAGAAAAAATCAAGAATTCAGAGATTTGTACTAAGGGTATGTTCTATAAATATAACATAAAATTTTTGTCAAGGGTCATAAACTCAGCTTAAAAAACAATCTCATAGCGCAAGCCTGTTTTTTATTTTCGCCATTTCATCCAAAATTTCTTCTGGCGTAATTTCCATATCTTTATGGATGGAAAGCGAAGCAAGGCCTTTAAGTCTTCCTTCGCCCAAAGTATTTCTCAAATAAGTTTTTATAAATCGCAAGGAGGAAAATGACTTCTCATTTGTAGCGGTAGTTACTAGGAGAATGCATAACACTTTGATGAGAAAATGTACATTAGGGAGCACAGCGGGATCGCATTGCTGAAAATTTTGTATATATGACAAAATTTTCGTATTTGAAAAACGTGAACATATTTTTGCTTTTAGCCTTACATTAAGCAGATCCAATGCATGCATCCTCTTTCCAAAATTTTTGTTATGTAAAAATGTTTGCCATACACTTATTTCGGCCAGTCCTGTCATTATATTTCCTCGGCAGGGCAACAAATCTGCATATTTTCCAATTAAAAACTTTGCGCATTCATCACTTTGTATGTTTGGGAAGAGTACGTTAAAGGATGATAAGAGGTCATTATGATTAAAAAAGCGATATTCTAAGTTTTGAAGAAGGGAATGAATACATTTATGCGAAAATAATCTTCTACATTTGTAAGATGGTTACTTCGTTTCGGGACCGCTAAAGTGATGTTGTGAGTTATACAAAACTTTTCCACTTCTGTAAATAGTTTATTGAAAACTTCGTCAGCATTTTCACACTTCATTTTCATTTCGTCTTTTACTGCAACACACAAACTAAAAGAAGCGCTCAAGCCAATTTCTTTTTCTTGCAGTTTTTTGCTCAGTATCATGGTGATCGATAAAACAATGGCGCTTACTTGAACCGATGTTTGAAATTCTAGTGTTTTGACCGTTCGCAGCAGCTGAAAAGCTGACGACGAAACTGCTGGATCTTTTAACTCAGTTGCGACCTCTAATGCATCTGTTACGGCATTCTGCACGTAAGTGACTACTGCTTCACAACGTTGTACCCATCTAGTAGGACATACATTTTTAAATTTTTTTTTCAAAATCGGGCAAGAATATTTTTCTAATCATTCTTGTACTAATATCTGCCGCTTTGGTGTGTTAAAAAAATTATACACTGCTTTTAAGGTGCCCAACGCATTACGGATATAACTATTATCTCAAGTTCTTGATATAGCTAAATTTAAGGAATGTGCAGCACAATGCACATATGTAGCCACCGGGAATTTATGCAAGTAGCCACTCATGCTTGCTGCACCGTCGTAGACTTGTCCGAGCATTTTTTCGCAATCCACACTTATTCTATTTAAGCTGCTTATGATTTCGTCCGCCAAACATTTACCAGTTGCCCGTTTAATCTTGCGCAAAGGGATAGTTGTTCGATACCTAAAAAATTAAAACTAAAAAGATAAAAAAATAATATTTAAATTTTAAAAAGGAAAATTTATCACACCTGCTATATCGGCAGTTTCATCCGCAAGGACAGCAAACCCATCACTACCATTAATATCGTCAACAATTCTGCGCAGCAATATTTTGTGACAACATTCTATACTCAAATCAGTACTTGTACTTGTATCAAACAAGGTATCGATACCTACTCAGTATCGGAAAGTTATCGAGTACTTGTACATAGAGTACGATGTTGCATATTTTTCAAAGTAATTGTATTTTTTACACAAACAATGTTTTTTTACAAGATTATTTTTGTTTTAATATTTTTTCATACAAAAATTCAAGACAACAATTACTTTTGTACAGTATTTGATTTCAAAAACAATAGAATACATTTTTACAAGATTAATAGATAAAGTTTTTTCATATAAAATATGGAGTTATTTCCCTTTTTTGTTAAATTTCCCGAAATTATCAACTTCTCCAAGTGTTTTCATGAAAGATGGTTTCGTGGTTTTGATATAGTTGTACCTGTTTTTTAGAAAAGCCTCTGGCAAGGGACAGATGACACAACAACCGTTATGTATAGACGGGCTTGCTTATATAGCTGTGGAAATGTATTGCGCATATCTTCCAATTCTCTAATGGGTTGCTTTTCAAAGAAGATGCTGAAGCATAAGTTGCGTTCCAGATGCTTCATGATATTCACGAAATTCACGATTTGCAGGAATAGCTGTTTTATCCATTAAGAAACCTTATGGGAGGTGGCACCTGGAACGACTTCCTGTAAAAACCTGCAAATCGTGAAGCATCTGGAACGCAACTATAATAAGTTTTGCGCTTCCGATACAAGTACTTTTTTTCCGATACCTACTTGGATCGGAGTAAAAAGTATCGAGCACAAAAATACTTGGTAAATTGAGAAAAGTATCGAGTATGTACTTGGATTTACTTGTATCGATTTATCGCTAATTCTCATGGTGTAATAATAACAACAATCCAACGAACGGTGCGGATCTTATAGTTTTTTAGACAGGTGTCAACCCTATGAAAATTCTAAATAAAAAAGGTCACTCTCCTACATGGTTCAATAATTAAAGGTTTGCTCATTAGTGACATTAGAGCTTTGACACTCCCTTAGCTCCCTTAAAAAAGCTTTGCACACACACACGAACTCGCACATAGTGCCTTGCTAAGGGAGCCGATTTTGTCAAGAAGGAGCGAGAAAACTGCAGCAGGTTCCTCAAAAGATATGTATTCTTTGGACACATGTGTCTTAAATATGATGCAAACCAAGCGCACGCGCATTTTTTTTTAATTCTTGGACTAAGAAACCCGCGTTCAAAGGCTGGTTGTGTAAACATTTGAGGTTACAAGGCTTATTACAATGTTTGCAATTGCATATTAAAAGCCAAATCAGGAAGAGCTGATTGATATATTGCAACACGCACGCTCGCAAAAGCACTATGTTCCTTCTCAGCAGACCACCAAACCAAATGTCTACAAGAAAAAAAATATTAAAAGTCAACGCGATTCTTTAGCAACTTAAAACTTACACATTATTACCCTGGAATTTAATGGANGTTTTGCGCTTCCGATACAAGTACTTTTTTTCCGATACCTACTTGGATCGGAGTAAAAAGTATCGAGCACAAAAATACTTGGTAAATTGAGAAAAGTATCGAGTATGTACTTGGATTTACTTGTATCGATTTATCGCTAATTCTCATGGTGTAATAATAACAACAATCCAACGAACGGTGCGGATCTTATAGTTTTTTAGACAGGTGTCAACCCTATGAAAATTCTAAATAAAAAAGGTCACTCTCCTACATGGTTCAATAATTAAAGGTTTGCTCATTAGTGACATTAGAGCTTTGACACTCCCTTAGCTCCCTTAAAAAAGCTTTGCACACACACACGAACTCGCACATAGTGCCTTGCTAAGGGAGCCGATTTTGTCAAGAAGGAGCGAGAAAACTGCAGCAGGTTCCTCAAAAGATATGTATTCTTTGGACACATGTGTCTTAAATATGATGCAAACCAAGCGCACGCGCATTTTTTTTTAATTCTTGGACTAAGAAACCCGCGTTCAAAGGCTGGTTGTGTAAACATTTGAGGTTACAAGGCTTATTACAATGTTTGCAATTGCATATTAAAAGCCAAATCAGGAAGAGCTGATTGATATATTGCAACACGCACGCTCGCAAAAGCACTATGTTCCTTCTCAGCAGACCACCAAACCAAATGTCTACAAGAAAAAAAATATTAAAAGTCAACGCGATTCTTTAGCAACTTAAAACTTACACATTATTACCCTGGAATTTAATGGACTATCAAACTGCATACTCAAAAAATTCTAAAAAATCTGAATAAAAACTTGAAAATCTAGCTGAAACTTTGCAGATTTTTTATAAGTTTTGCACAAAGTTTTAAATGTGGATTTATATTGTGAAAATATAATAAACATTAAATAAACAAAATAAAAACAGCTGCCTAGTTCTATAACTTCATTTTAGATTTGTTGGCTTAAATATGTGGCATTCTTCGCAGCTGTTGTCAAGCTAGTTGCTAAGTCATTACTGTTAAGGCTCACCAATCGCAATATATCCCGGAAATTTCCTTCATGGCCTTCATGGCCATCGCTTAGGGATCCCGAGTCCGTTTTTCCTCTCAAGGCAGTGTTTTGGCGGCCACATAATAAAACAGTTTGAATAATAGGTATTAGAAGCTTTCGGTTTTCTGCAATTTTTTTGCTAAGCCCCTCATCGATTTGAATGTTAACCGGCTTCTGAGTGTTATTCGAAATACATAAGCGTTCATTTAAATTAAGTACCACATTTTGATGGTATTTTAAACCGCATGTTTCTCAAAAACTTCAGTTGACCTTTTCCAATTAGAAACTGGGTGTGCAACTAATTGGCCTGTAATGAATTGTATTTTTTTATTTGAATATATCAATAGAAATCTGTCACTAGCTTACCAAGAGGCTGCATTCCAACGCCACCGACTTTGGTGTAAAAAAACGCAAATTTTGCAATATGCTGCATTTTCTATTTTTGAATATGGGTGTTTCCATACGTCGCATACGTGATAGTCGTACGTTTCAATGTGATACAAACAAGGAATACCATTTATTTTAGCACATAATTAGCTCTATATTTAGCCGAAAAATGAAAACAATCGAACTGCTTGGTCCTGAAATATAAGCATTTAAAGAGAGTGTCGTTACGTGACAAAAAATGGAAGTAGATTTTTTCTTTTCTTACAAAATCGCAAAACTCTGCAAATTGTGGATGGCTATTTTCATGAAACTTATTTTAATATGATTTGGAGCAATTCTAGTTGTTTTTAGAGCTTTTTGAATTAATGCAACTTGTTTAAATTTTCTCTTACAATATTCCTTTCGTGACGCCAGAGCCGAAGAACATAGCAGCATATCAACGCAACAAACTGCAACTTAAATGCGAACTTCGTATGCTGTTACTAACTAATTTGTATTTTATATTTTTAAATATTGCTTTCGTCTTTTGTCATGATCTTTCTTTTGCGTACACAAATCTTGTAAATGTTACGGATATCTTTCATTGCTTAACTTCTTAGAACCTAGATGCAGTGCCATAATTAACTTACACAACTTTTATAATGTCGCCCTTAGCCTTTAAGCGAACGAGTTCCAAAGACTGTTTATACAGCATGTTGCGTATTATTAGCAAGCGTGCCACAGGCTTTAAGATAGTACATTTGAATGCGCAAAGTTTGTTTAAAAAACTCGACGAATTTAGATATCTCATCGAAAATTCAGATATTCATGTTGTGTGTATATC
>NW_016157134.1:0-2156 GCF_001687245.7 Rhagoletis zephyria | reverse complement strand
AAATCTGAAATTGAATATGTTGACAGGGCTAAAAATCTTGGCGTCATCTTTAACAACACATTGACATGGAATGAGCACATCTTTAACTCAGTAGGTAAAGTGTATGGAATGCTTCGTACACTCTGGTCAGTACAGTATTTCACTCCAATAAATATAAGACTACTATTAGCTAAAGCGTACTTAATACCTACGCTTCTTTATGGATGTGAAATTTATGCAAATTGTGACTGTGTATGTAAGAAAAAGTTAAATGTTGTCTATAACAACATTGCCAGATATGTGTACGGGCTAAAAAGACTTGACCATGTCTCAGCATTTTCTAAAAAGTTATTCAGCGTTTCGTTTGATGACCTATTAAAAGTTAGAACACTTGTTGCCTTACATAAAATTATAAATTCTAAGGAGCCTAGTTATTTGTACGAAAGACTTCAATTTCTCCAATCATCGAGGTCTGAACTTTTAGTACACACCAAATATCGAACCCTTGTCTCTGAACGTCAGTTTTTTATCAATTCCATACGTCTTTGGAACTCTCTTCCTATTAGGTTAAGAAAACTAAAAAATGCGCTGCCTTTTAAAAACCAAATAACTAACTATTATAGCAATGAATGCAATTAATATATAAATTTGTATACTCTGTGTGTACCTGAAATTCCTACATATTATTATATACATTTTATTTTTTCTTTTTTTTCTCTTTTTCTTTTTATTTTCTACTTATTATTATTTATTTTTTCTTCTGTTTCCCGCGCCTCTTTTCCAAATACATAAGTATATTCTAAACTGCCGTATACCGTTTCATATACATATGTTATTTTAGATTTAATCAAAAAATTGTAAACGCCGTACTAGCACTATAAAATAATTGTAAAATTGTTGTGTTAGGATACATCAATAAATAAACAAACAAACAAACAAACAAACAACCCCAAGTGTGAAACGTCACGTGACTTAACGTCACGTGACATGAGTTTCCATCGTTATATTTTTGTTAATAATGCTTTTAAATGAATTTTTAACGCAAATAAAACAGGTATTTTATGTAGAATATACTTTATATTTTGACTTCAGCGCCAATTCAGGGTGAATTTGTTGGAAATCTAAGACTTATTATGTTTCAACTACATACGCCAGATTCGAACCAAATCGGACCATAAATACGGTTTGTGGAAATATCTCAACCTTGGCGCCACCTAGGAAGACCATTTTACGCAAACATGATTCTACTTACATAGCCAGTATATATTTTAAAAAGCAGACAAATCGGCCCGTAAATACGTTAGATATAAGACTTTTATTTTTTTTTTGTCGTGGTGGACCTTCCGATGGAAACACCCATATGCAAGCCATTGCCATCTACATAGCCAGTTATATTGAAATCTGAGATTTTGGGGAACACTGGAAGGAAATATATAATTTATAGGTGGTACCCCAACCTGCTTAGAGCACTCCAAAGAATCTTGCCCTGATTTCATTAATATTGAAATATCATTTTTTGATGCAGTTGGCTTTAGTTCCGCTGACGGTTTATGATCTGAAGTGTGGGGAAGAGCTTGGGAAGAATTTCAAATTGGAACACACGCACTCTCTAAAGTAGCTGTTGCCGTGGCCGAGGTTCCTGCTTCTTCACCACTTACGTCTACAAATTCAATTTAATCATAAAACAGATGGCACCAGAACGTTAGCACGATCAACTTACCTGCGTCTATGCGAGAACGCTTGCATGGCACTTTTTGCAGCCAATTTCGTAGATTTATTCCAAACAAAGATAGACACACAATAAACAATTAAATAGTAAAACGCATTTCACTTTACAACAAATGAGCTGTATTTGGAATGTAAATCAAATGCTGTAGAATACAAGAAATTTCCCCGCACTTTCGCGGCGAGTTTAACTACAGCCTATATGCATTCACTTTAATGTAATGTTTTGTGGTGAAGAGCAGCTAAAGGAGCAAAATTTTGGATCATAAAATTGTTTGTCTTATGAGGTGGGTTTTGTCGAAGGCTGAGGTATGCTCAGCCGCTCCAGAGTTCAGCGAAGGTCCCACTAACCCCCACCAAATAAAACACAATGATTTGTGTATTAAGTCGAACACACCCACACACACACGCGGCTATCTAGAAGGCCGGCAACTTGTCGTGCAGGGTAGAGC
>NW_016157133.1:728182-728348 GCF_001687245.7 Rhagoletis zephyria | reverse complement strand
TATTTTTACTTTTAAGCAGAACGCAATTTTGTTTTTTACTTACTACTTAAGTTTAATACTACTACTACTAATGTGTTTATAAATTTTTAATAAATGCGTTTAAATATTTGTGATGGTATTGTCCTTCCTTCAACCGATCATATTTAATATAAAAAGGAAATGTTTC
>NW_016157133.1:651124-728157 GCF_001687245.7 Rhagoletis zephyria | reverse complement strand
AGATGTGGTGATCTCCGAAATAGTGCTATAACTTCTACCGCGTAGACTTTGTTGCTTTTTCAATTTTTCCTAATAAACAATCGTGGTACAAAGCTCAATAAAAACATGAAAAATTAAATATTTAAACAATAGTTGCCGGTATTGTAAAAACTTTGATGTACCTAAACTTTATTGACTGCCTGTATATCTTATTTACTTAAAAAAACAATATGCTTAAATTTAGACAAGTAAGACAAAGTGAACTAATATTTTTACTTTTAAGCAGAACGCAATTTTGTTTTTTACTTACTACTTAAGTTTAATACTACTACTACTAATGTGTTTATAAATTTTTAATAAATGCGTTTAAATATTTGTGATGGTATTGTCCTTCCTTCAACCGATCATATTTAATATAAAAAGGAAATGTTTCCACAAGCCTGATTAGAAATGTGACGAATTTATAACAGGTTGGGAACTATAAAAAATGGATGCAGATCGAACAAGATCTTATCTGTCGAATTTAGAACTGGTTCGGAACTAGCGCCAAAGGGATGCAACGGGGAACAATTGACAATTCCTAGGACGTCGCAATGTTAAATTCGCCAGTCGCTAGCATGCAAAAGAGAATTAACGCGTACTAGTCATGGTTCCAAACGCACTAGAACCGAACCAATTCCGCACTAGTTCGTTTCCCTACAGGGTACTAGTTGTGAGGTAGATAAAAATATTTAGTAAATCTGCGTTTTTGGTTTTTCACCAGGTAGTCGGGATTTTTTTTCAAAGGACCTTGTGACACCAATTGCAGCTGCCACGTAATGAAACGCCACTCCCGTGTCGAATTTGTGGTGCATAGAGAGATCTCTTCACAAAACTCTTTCGTCCACTAGAATGAGCAAGCGTCTTGCAACAACCAAAATACAGTTGAGATTATTCAACATCTCGCCTAAGCTTATCTACGCGCCAAAGGATACGGTCAGATATGAAATTTATGAGATCTTATATCGAATTTATGAGCATTACTCCCACTACGACATAAAAAATCATGCATGGTGACTTTTATTCCAGGTTGTGAAGAGAATATGCACGCCGAAAACTTAGCTGAAGAAGAAACGTTATTCCAGTTGGAAAAAAGTTTAATTAAACAAAAAAGTAGATGCATGATTTCAGAAAGCTTCTTTGGCATATATTTGGAAAATGTTTAGATTGTTATTATAAAATAGAGGAACATACACATGTACGTATGCATATTCTGTAGCGTCTCCCTTAGCTCGGCTCGGAATCTAAATTTGATGTTGACTTAGTATATATATACATATGTGCTTGTCTTTAGGGTATATGCAGCATGGCCATAAAGGACAACAGTGCACTAAATATAAAAACAAAAAAAAATTTTTATGGCACATATACCTACTAAATATTTTCCCTTTGTATTCCATTTTTTGTGTACATATGCGTATGTCTGTGCCTGTGCGTTGCATTTTCCCCAGTGTCCCATATAACACCAATGTGTACCCAGCGCTGTCATTTGTATGTTTGTATGAGTACTTGTGTGTGCCACTGTTACGACTTCCCGTTGCTTATTTGTTTGGTATTGTATACATTGCCAGTACAAATACGTGAATACACACGTAAATACGTATGCACATTAGGGTGGCCCTTGTTTCGAAAAGAGCTCGGATTCTCGGTCTCACCCCTATACAAAGTTTTAGGTCATTCAAAAAAGAGTTAGAGGTGGCTCAAAGCGCTCAAAGTTTTCCAACTATTTTTCGTAGAAATTGCATAGAATCCTTGAAAAACAATATTTTTCAATCAGCAAACTCTTTTTCTCTTCGGGAGACTTCCTGAAAAAATAACCAATTTGTTATTAACAATTTGGCATGGTTCCCCCAAAGTCCCTAAAAAGTGCAATGGGGGGGCCTTTGTATAGTTTAGTCTTTAGGCTATTCACATATTTCTAGAGGCTGAGGCCGAGAATTTAAACACTTTTATTTTTCCCCATGTAACTTAGGGCAATCCTAATGTACATATATACATATGTACGTATGTCCAGGTTTTATGTATGCTCGCTTGTACACACTTGTTTGTTACTTCGTTGTATTTGCTGAATTGTTATTTGAATAACAAACTAAATAAAAGCGCCATATTTTTCGTTTGTTTTCTCTAATTTTTTTTGTTATTGTACCCGATTTTTCCCCTTCTGTTTTCGTCCTTATTTGCAGACATATTTTTTAACTGTGTCACTTACATAATGAATGCAGCGGCGAAATTAGTCTTTTGAACGCTTCTTTGTTTTTAACTGGAAAATGTGAATTTTTCATTCACTGAATTGCCAAAAGTGTTTCTTTAGGGGTTTAAACTTTTACTAAAAAAATTGCAATTTTTTTTCTCTTTATCTTTTATAACAAACTCAAGATCGAAAGGTTATTACTTATAAACGTAGTGGTCCAGAAAGTCCGGATTACTATATGTTTCTCAATTATTCGCCCGGGAAAAAATAATTTGATTGAAACAATAACACTGTTATTACGCACATTACACCCCTTAACGTATTCTTCTTCCGGATGATTACTCGATATAAGCCCTTTTCGCGTACGCACTATCCAGTAAATCCAGTACTAATTTTACTGGTTTTTTACTGGATGTCGTTTTCGTACGACAAAACTTGCAAGAAACTAGCAAACGAGGGGTAATTGAGAGAGCAAAAANAGCCCTGTTCGCGTACGCACTATCCAGTAAATCCAGTACTAATTTTACTGGTTTTTTACTGGATGTCGTTTTCGTACGACAAAACTTGCAAGAAACTAGCAAACGAGGGGTAATTGAGAGAGCAAAAATGACAGCTGAACTTGCAAGTTTTACTGGATTTTTACTGGAAAAATTTTTACTAGCAACTATTTGCTAGTAAGAAAAACAGCTGATGGCATGATGCTCGATGTAATTCACATTAACAAAATAATTGTTTGTGGTGCTTTTAGACTTGCAATTGACAAAATAAACCCATTTAAATATAAAATAAGATGGAAAATACTAGTTTTCTAAGAAAATTGCATCGGAAAATAACAAATAAATCAGCTGTTCATAAAACTAGCAACTTCTTGCTGGTTTTGCGTTTTCGTACTTTCTTGCATATTTCACTCATTGGGAGTAAATATTGGCGTACTCTCCGAAATTTGGTTACTGGCAAGTTACTGGATATTTTTTGCTGGAGAATACGAAAACACAACTATAGTCGATTGAATATATGTATTTATTCGGATTTTTCAAAATTTGTGCACAAGGGTATTATAACTTTGTTCACATAACGGTTTTTTGTTATAGGAAAAACGAATCGAGATAGATATAGACAAACATACATATACATAAATGATCAGAATGAAAAGAGAAATCGATTAAGCGGTGACTGTCTGTCCGTCCGTCTGTGCACACGATAACTCGAGTAAAAATTTAGATATCTTAACGAAACTTGGTACGTGGACTTCTTTTGGGCGTAGGACGGATGGTATTGAAAATGGGCAAATCGGATAATAACCACGCCTACCTCCCATATAACGGTAATTTTCAGAAATACGAAAAGTGCGATATTTTAGTAACTACTAAAGATAATTCACTCAAAATTGACATTTGCAATGAGTTTAAGACGAAAAATAAGCATATTAAAACATTTTGGCAAATGGGCGTAGCCACGCCCACTTATGGTTACATGTGTATATCTTGGTAACCGCTGCACCAATTTCTTCCAAACTTGGCACAGTTGTTGGCCCTGTTACAGCATATCAAATGGCCGAAAATTTTTAACATCGGACAATAACCACGCCCACATCCCATATAACGGTAATTTCGATAAATAAGAAATCCTCGATAAATTAGTAAATATTAAAGCTATTTTTTTTTAATTGATGGTTGCAACAATTCTTAACAAAGAAATATGTTTGTGATAAAATTTTGGAAAATGGGCGTGGCACCGCCCACTTATGACTACATATATGTATCTCGGTAACCGTTCTACCAATTTGTACCAAACTCGGTACGGTTATTGTGCTTTCCACATAAAAGCAAACCGTTGAAAATTATTGAAATCGGACTAAAATAACGGCCGCTTCTCATGTAACGGTAAATTTCAGAAATGCTTGAAATTTCAATATTTCGAAATTTAAGGACGCTAATTTACTTAAAATTTCTACACCCCGGCTTATCATGTAGCGGTAGCTTTCGGAAAGGTGGAAAACATATATTTAATACATGCGCCGGGTATTTAATGTTCGGCTCCGCCCGAACTTAGACTTTCTTACTTGTTTTTTTTTTATCATTGTGAGTTCTAGTGGCTGTAGCAGCAATAGGAACCTGGGGACCTTCATTTACAAGAAATATTTTATGCGAAATAAAAACATTGCCAGTATTTAAACCAAGAAGACGACCTAAAGGATATAAAAACAGAGTCAATGATTTGCCCATAAAAAACAGGTAAAAGGACCAAAGATGTTTGCAAAAATGACAAACAAGGAAAAATATTCCGTAGAACTAGCAATTTCAGTAATAATCCGGATATTTCGATTTTTTGTAAATAACTAAAATTAATTATGAAAAATATTTTTTCCAAAAAATTACCTCAGGTGATAAACGAGTTTAAGCTTAAAATGTCTGTATTAAATTCATTGAACGTCTTACCAACGGAAAAAAAAAATCACATTCTTGAAAGAATTTTCAAATAGACACAGCTCAGGTAAATCTTAATATTTTTTTGATATAGTTTGGCGAATGTTTCAAAATATAATACATTTTTATAATTCCTATGGAACACCAATATCGATATTTTTTGGATGGAGGGTGATGCACCCTTATGTATATAAATAAAAAAATTCTTCCCGTTTTATTTTTAAAACTTGGCTGAAAAACGAATGAAAGTATTTCAACCAAATTCGGACAGTATGTACGAAGACATAGGTTACAATCCGCTAGGTGGCGCATAAGTCGAGATATTCAGAAAATCTTCATTTGTGAACCGATTTTCCTGAAATTAGAAACATATACTGAGGAGCGACGAAAAGTAGTTTTACGAGATAAAAGGAGTAGTAAAGTAGTAAGTAATGATCCGATTTTGATGAAATGATAAACCTACACTGGGGGTACGACGAGAAGTAGGTACTTTAGGAAAGTTGATCCACGAGGTGGCGCTGGAATCGAGTTATTCTGAAAATCTGTACTTATGATTCGATTTTGATGAAATTAAAAACAAATACTGTAGGCTTTATGAGAAATAATATCACGAGAAATTAATCCGCTTGAGGGGCTTGAGGCTTATTCAGAAAATCAATATTTATGGTCCTATTTTGGTGATATTAGAAACGTATTTATACTGCATACGTAAATTTGCAAAAATAAACCAAATTGAAAATGTATAGATACTGTATTTATGATGAGAATACACTTACCAAAAATAAATCCTTTAGATGACTCTGTAGTTGAGATTTACAGTAAATCCATATTTATGGTTTAGAGTCAGTTTCGTCTAAAGTATGGCTTAGGGAGATTGTTTTTAAATTCATGAAAACTGCATTTTTAGCTTAAAAAATCTGCTGCAAGTATATGGAAGAGAGGTAAGCTACGCAGTAGAAGCCGCAGGTATCAGCTTGCTGAAAAGACAGATGCGCCTCTGGATGTGGCAATGAAATTACACTCTGCTGTCGAATGTCAACCAATCAACTATTTACTATTTTCCGACAGGCAGTTAATCGGGCAATTAGCCAATTGTCTCGATTAAAACGCTAATTGAGCTGCATTTAACATACAAAATTTCAATTCAGATTGCTTGATTAGTACTTAATTGAGCGCTAATTGAGTACATTTTTTCCTGCAACCCTGCTGGGTGCCCTAAATTTTGACTTCGAGGTATGTACATATATTGAACAAATAGCAATTAGCTGTTTGTTTCTGGTACCCTTTTACAGCTCAATTCCATCAAGGATAGAAAATCTAGTTTTCTAATTTTACCTAATTTGAGGAAAAACTTTACCTAGAAGTAGGTTAATGTTCCAAGGAGTAAATACGTATTTATATTAAAAAATAAGAGGATTACATTCCTTCTCTACCACATACTTTTGGACTCACATTAAATTTTGATCATAAAAATACAGAAAAGGTGAATCACTTTCATCCGAGTTCTTCGATCTGACGTTTTAAAAATTAATATTGTCTGTCCAAATATATGGCGCAATAATTAACAGTTACGTTGCTTTAAACAGCCTTTAGAAGGTATCATTGGTATGCCCCCTCACATAGGGGAGAAGCTATTGCACAAGTTACAAAACTAGAAAATGCATTTAAATATCAATAAAAATAAGGAAGGATTTCCTGAAAAGTTATTGGGCTACGTCTCAAATATACCTAAAATTGTGTGCTTGTACCAAATGTACCTTCAAATTAAATTTCTGTGTGAAATTAGTATTACATGCATGGTGCGACTGCGCCTTGCAATAACTTTTCGAATTTTTTTGATTTAGCAAGCTTTTCAAAATAATTACCTTGCCAAGCCTTACCGCGCTCTTACAGCCTCAGTGAATCTTCCCAAATCGTATTAAGAAGAATACCCTAAAAATAATTAAAACAACTTTCTTGGCAAAAACAAAACCGACAAAGTATTTTCTGTAAACTTATAATTTGTGAATGCAAAAATTGTGCCTTGCTCTGTACGCAGATTAAAAGCAGTTACATAAAACGTAGCGCAGCTACTTTACGTCCATCTCTCCTTCATATCTTCCATTGCAATTTTGCCGCTTTTGTAAACACTTTTTAACGCAGGTCAACAACAAGCAAGTACCCTTAAACATAGTAGCTTCACTCATTTCCCTTCGTATTCACTGTTATGACAACCTTTGTAGCCATTTTGGGAATTAGCTGAGTTAATTAGATTTTGTTGTCATCGTCAACAGGCAATTGTTTACAGCTCTGGCGCTTGATTGCACTGTTTGTTGGTGGCATTATGTGCGCAGCTTTGGTGCTCAAAGTAACCATTTCTACTTAATTGAAAGCTTTGTGAAAATGCTGCTGTAAATGTGCAGAAAGTTTCAAATACATAGCTGTATGTAAGAATGTTAATATGTACTGCACTTTTTGAGAGAGATAATTTGTTTTGACACTGACATCTCATTCTCTTGGTCAACTCTATTTTTATCTGCACCAATGGAATGAGTAAATTGGAAAATCTTTCTAAAATTAGCTAACCATAATGCGAGATAACCTGACTCTGAAATTTTTAGGACAATAAACGACCAACTAATAAATGAAGAAAATAGCTTTCTCAAAAAAGATTTGTTGAGGTTGAAGCAAATCAAAACTTCCGGTGTAGGCTAAGCAGCATTTGAATAGCAATCCCCGTCTATGTAGAAGTAATCCAATATGAAAAAAAACAATTCTGATAATTCCACACCAAAGTACCGAGGTACAGCTGTAGATATGGCTTACATCGGGTGTCTGGATAAGAGCAAGCAGCCAGTTTTACAAATGTGTATTTGAATATTCAGATGTCACAGAATTTGGGCAAAGCTTGCGGCTTGCCATGAAAAATGCCAAAAGGTTTTAGAAAATCTCGGATAAACTTCTAATTATGACCTCAGCAAAGGTTTAAAAAGCTACTATTTTAAATATGAAAACAAGCGCCTGAAATGGCTGTTCTGTTAACTGCTTTAGCACTCAAGCGAAACGTGTTTCCAAAAAAGTTTTGCACTCAAAAGAATAGTGTAAGCCTTTTGGCGGCTATGTATGTATGTTTTTATAATTTTATATTGTCATTTTAAGAAAAATATTTGAGAACAAAAGTACCTAAAAATTTGGCAAATAATATTTCCATATTTTTTATTTTTTTTAATTTTCAGGTATTTTAGGAAAAATTATTAAAAAAAAATAAATAAATTTTTATCAAAACTACATTTTCTTGAGAAAAAAAGATTTCCCAAAAAATTGCAAAAATTACCAGATACCAAAAAAGTTGTTTGGAAAACTTTATTTTAAGGTTTTTTTTTTTTGAGAAATAATTATTTTCGAAGTTATAAATTTGTTTTTACCAAAATACCAATTTAAATTTTACTTCAATTTAATATGTATCTAGTAAGTATGTACGTAATAACACTTTTTTAATTTTTTCTTTTTAGAAAAAAATTTGTTTTGAGGATTTGAGGAAAACATTACCTTTTTAAGTAAAAAATATATATTTTCGAAAAAAAAAATATTTAACCAAATTTATATAGAAAAAAACTTTTTGAGTATCGAATATTTTTTGGGAGAAATAATTTTTTGGAGAAAATTATTTTGCTTACCTAAAATAATAATTTAAATTTAATTTAATTTAATTTTCAAAATATATACTATTTGTGCTTGAGAAAATTATACATTAAAATATATCGTCTTTGTGAAAAGATTTCTTTTGCAACGAATAAATTTCTAAGGATTTTCGAATTTTTTTATTATTTATTTTTTTTTGAGAAAAAATATATTTTTAACAAATTTGAAAAAGAAAATCTTCCCAAATATGGCCAAAAATTGTGTTTGGGTAACATTTTTTTTTGTAAAAACAATTATGAAATTGCCTCATTTTAGTCTAGGCATTTTTATGCGATTTAAATAAATATATATATAGGACTAAACACATTTTTTTGAAGGGAAAATATGAATGATAAGTTTGCATTAGCATTAGCATATTTTCGACGTCACAATTTACAATTGAAATCATAATTTAAAAAAAAAAAAAAGGCAAACTAAACCTCCGTCCAATAGGCGCGCTGGATGCGAAAAATTATTGACGGAATCATTGAGGGTTAAGGGGCGGAAGCTAGTCTTTACCGAAAGAACTATACGTCAACTTTTCAGAAGAGAATACATATATAACTGCTTACATATTTATCTCTTAAAAAATTAAATGTGTGTTTATATATGTATATGTATGTACAGTATTTACCTGGTTTAAAGCCATCACCGTGTTCGTGTGTTGAAATAAACTGCAACGTTGTTAAGATGAGGCACAACAAAATCGACAAAGCGCGTTCCATGTTTGTAGTATTGCTGTTAATTTTATTGTTGGAGTTGGTGTTTTTATTAGACGACGCACGAATATTTAAAACAGCGATGTTGTTTTTTTTTTTTATAATTACAAGAGCGATTGAGCTGGTAAAAATTCCTGTGGCTGCCAATTTTATTAACACTAAGAATCTTTAAACTTATCCTTAGTCAGTTCGTTTATTGCACGAATGAATTTGTAGGAATTTTGATTTCAATTTGTTCAATTTTTTTTACTTGCATAGTTAGGAATTTACTTGAAATTATTTCAAATGAATTATTGTTTTGTTTTTGCCTTTCAGAAACTTTTCTTCAAACCTCTTACGTGGATATTAAACTCTCATTTATGGTATTAAATTTTTTATAGCTATTTCTTTATTTTTTTTCCTTTCACTAAATCTTCTGTTTACTGTGTGCTGCGCTTGGTTTTATAACGGTTCAATTGTAGTTTTTTTATTTGAAATATTAATTTTTATGCATTTTTAGAGCAATGCTGGACGGTTTTTTGGCTGCATTCAACTTGCCACACTCTCGCTGAAGCGCACCTGACATATGTATGTATGTACATATGTTCGCTCGTTGGCTTGTGGTATTTACTAAGAGTTTTTGCGGGTTATGTGCCACAAGGGACATTTCTGTACACGTGTCGGCATACACCGTTAACTTTTTAAACATAAGTATGTGTTCACACTTGCTTCTCTTAATAAATTTTGTTGTTTTTACTTTCATTCAACAGCTCTTTTACACACACTTTTCCACGCCTTTGACTCTGTATGCTTATCTCCACTATTGCGTACAAATTGTTGTTGATATTTTAATGTCGACATTTTCAAGCCTAAGCGCATACCGAAACATCTGTCGGTGTCTGTAGCACACTGTAAGGAAAAAGTACAATTACAATTTACCTACATACATATGTATGTATGTAGTAACGGGTGATTTTTTTGAGGTTAGGATTTTCATGCATTAGTATTTGACAGATCACGTGGGATTTCAGACATGGTGTCAAAGAGAAAGATGCTCAGTATGCTTTGACATTTCATCATGAATAGACTTACTAACGAGCAACGCTTGCAAATCATTGAATTTTATTACCAAAATCAGTGTTCGGTTCGAAATGTGTTTCGCAAACCCAATTGCTGCGAACGGCGACGAATCGACATTTCACGGTCTTCAGCAACACTCTCAGAAACAGACGCAATATTCTCTTCTGTACGCACTGTACGCATTCGTGTGGTTGGTTTAATGTCCAATAAAGTAAACTGAGTGCGAAACTTGGTCACAATCGCATTAATTGTTTGCTCACTTGGTCGATTATGTAGACCATAAATCGGACGTAAAGCGAACCGAACACTGATTTTGGTAATAAAATTCAATGATTTGCAAGCGTTGCTCGTTAGTAAGTCTATTCATGATGAAATGTCAAAGCATACTGAGCATCTTTCTCTTTGACACCATGTCTGAAATCCCACGTGATCTGTCAAATACTAATGCATGAAAATCCTAACCTCAAAAAAATCACCCGTTATATGTTGTGTGGTAGCCATTTTGGTTTGTAAATGAATTTGTGTAGCATTTGAGTAATGCCTCACACTCGAACGAACGGTTGGCAATGTTGGCACTCATGAAAGTTTCACATAAATTTTTGCACGTGCCGCACTTATCGCACACACACACACACACACACACCCATTCATACAAATGGGCATACTACGCACATCAGTTGCTGCAATGCATTACCTTAATACATGCATATTAGGTGTAGATATGTAGAACGACACTCACTCAAACATACACGCATTTTGTTTTTACAAAAGCACCTACGCAGTTGTATCACATAGCAGCGCGGTTAACTCACGAATTCAAAAGCTTTCATCATTCCCATTCTCATCCGGCAATCACTCCACACTCATTCCGTTATTTATTATTTATTTCCCCTAAATTGTCATAGTCATAAAATTTTGACGAAAGTTGTGTTGATATACACCGCCATCAAATATGCAATCATCTGAGGTTAGGCTTCGAGCAATTCCAGCAATCAGTTGTTATTTCTGCTCACGCGTGACACTAATACGCAGATGTTGGCCTGAGGGCTGAGGGAGTAATACACATCCATATACAAGCAAATTTTGAAACAAAAGCGGAACCGACTTCAATGCTCATACTAAAATTTCCCATTCGTTCGTTTATCCGGCGCACTCTCAAAAATGTCAGCTGAATATATTTCTCTCAACAGATAATTTGTAACTATACCAAATAATGAAACTATAACGAAACTATATGTTGATAAAATAATATTTAGTTGACATAACTAAACTCTTTTCTCAGTTTAAAATATGTACTTAAAAAAAAAAATATTTCGACTAATTGATAATCTCCACCAAACGATTCATAAATTCAGCCACCGGCTCTCAACGATCTTCTTACGATTTCACTATCTAACCCAAGAGTGCTCGCGCTATGAACATATTGCCGCCCTGGTTAAAAAACTGCATCGTATTTTTGAAATGACACATTTGTAAAGGTCAAGCGTTGTCATATAATTAAAGCTGTTTATATATCATTCTGACTTAATAAAATAATTTGAAATTCAGTTAACTATTAATTTCAACATAAAAGCTTTTTAAATATGTGCTGCAAAATGCTCCCTACGCGATCATCCGCGCTTCACTGAAGGACGCGACTACTTTAAGGCTAATACTCTTACCGTTGTCAGAAGCCATCGAACGAACCGCCAGCGCTCACCGATATGCACGACGTCATTAGCGAAAAACCGAAGTTGACCGATACTCCATCGTCTCCGCAACCGTCGATATCGTTCCGGTGGTCAGTCGTCCTCTAACCGTTGAACATTCTCTCTCCTTACCTTTCCGCAAATCAAGGTAACTATACAGTTTTGTTCAAACATTTACTATGGCCTCAGATTTGGAAAATTCATCAATCTCCAGGATATCATAACTAGTCAAATCATGGAAAAAAGCAATGATACAAAACTGGTTGAGAGAAGAAAATAAAGTCAAAAAAAAGGTCCATATGTCTGTCAAAACTTAAACCACAGATGCCTTCTTCCTTGTCGATTGCGATAGACATGAGCCTTGTCGCTATGTATTAGTTTAATACTACTTCCCCAACAGTTGATATATCCGTGCATGTATGGCGCCGTGTTAAATTTTCACTATGACATTGTTATTTCAAGTAAAAGTGTCCCATCTGAGGAAACTGAATCATATATATCGAGCCCTAACCGCCAAAATAACGTAAGCGACATTTTTTTCAAAATTTTCTTTTTGATGCAGAAATGCATCTAGACGCTCTAGGAATATTTCTGCATCAAAAAGAAAATTTTGAAAAAAATGTCGCTTACGTTATTTTGGCGGTTAGGGCTCGATATGTTCATATATATAATGCGAGACCTTTTGTTCTTTCAGAAACGGCTGGATGGATTTACATGAAACATTAGTAATCATTTTGTATGCGTTTAAATAGAGTTATCACCTGCTGCAAAAGTTAAATTCAATTTTCGGTATCACTAGTTTCATATAAATAAAATATCACCATTGTTTTAGAAAAACAAAATTAAGGCCTCAATGCGGAGAGTTATAACATGATCTACAGAAGCTAAGATACATAAGTCGGTTGAGAACTGCGTCTCTTATTTAATTGTACTATTATTGGTTGACTTTGTTTCATTCTTTCTTGTATTATTTCCTCCTTCTGTCATGCTTTAAGCGTTAAAATTTACACGCACACATTCACACATACCCTGCATTGCATCTATGTATGTACATTAGTGCGGATCGGTCCCCATACAAAAAAAAAAGTTTTTCCAGTCCACCCCTAGGATTAAAGATATTTTGAAGGCGATCCCAAAAAAAATTTTTTTTTTTTTGCCACGCCCCCCCGATGGGCTATTTACTTTTTTGACACTACGTCGCCATTTTAAGTCCGATTTTAATGAGCCGTACACCGTTGTTCATGGCTTGGAAGCCGCCACAATTCTTACCTTAATCATTTTTTACTCCGAGTTCAAATTCTAGTAGTGACTGTCGGTATCTCGTTTCACATCATACCTAAATTCCAATTTTTTTTAGTCTGTCGAAAAGGCCTTTAAATTCTGTGAAAATTTTTCTTTTTTTTGATTAAGGTAAGAATTGTGGCGGCTTGCAAGCTAGGAACAACGGTGTACGGCTCATTAAAATCGGACTTAAAATGGCGACGTAGTGTCAAAAAAAGAAAATAGCCCATCGGGGGGGCGTGGCAAAAAAAAAAAAATTTTTTTTGGGGTCGCCTTCAAAATATCTTTAATCCTAGGGGTGGACTGGAAAAACTTTTTTTGTCGATCCACCCTAATGTACATATTTATTTGAATGAATAGCACACCGGTGGCTATTCAGCAATGACAATTACAACTGCCTTAGATCCATTACAAAAAAGTGGAGACCAAAAAGCGAGGCATAAGGAGCAATTATCCAGCCCGTATGGCGTAGTTGGTAATGTGTCATGCTGGGAACCATGCCTGACGGGAGGATATCTAATCAAATTTTCACTTTTTTGATAAGTTATGCATAGCCCATTGGAAATGTCAGCGACCGCGAAGCAATGTATTTCCATTTCATGAATGCAGCTTACATGACGTCGTAGTTTGTAAGTTTTGCAAAATCCAATATGTATGCTCATGCATGCCACTGAGCCAACCCATCAATCGCGCATAGCTTCAAGCATTTGTGACATTCAGAAGTGCGAATCAGGGGGGCTGGCTTGCAGCCACAGCGGTAAGCTTTGGCATTTTAATTTTGATTACACAATGAAAATTTTATCAACACATTCACTGCACCGCGGCAGTGTCCATTAACCGCGACACGCGTGTGCGTGCTGGCATTTTTCAAGCGATTTTATCTGACTGCGTGCACAAGTTTTTATGTAACTTATGAATGTACGAGTATGTATGTATGTTAACAGTGGTGTTGAATGGACTTCGGCCCGATTTTCGAATTTTTCTCTCCCTTTGTTTTATTTCACAGTACAGGTGAGATTGCGTTTCTGGAAATAAAAAAAAATATGAAATATTTTTAGTTGGCACTTTTGTAGTTCGTAAATAAATAAATATAAATAAATTAAATATTTTTAGTATGCAGCTTTCTGAATTTAATTTAATTCCTATACTAAACAACGTAAGCACATAAGTAAATATGTTTATGTAATTCTCAATAAATGAGTATTTACCCCTTTAAGGGCGGGACTTATTAAGGACCATTACAGCACTGGTCAGTACTTTTTCAGGACCATTTTGGTGCTAGCGCGGCACTTTTTCGGGACTATTTTGGAATTAAGTAGCTCAGGGCTGTTTGGTGACCAGTTCAAGAATAGTTCGCGGCTAGTTTAGGACTAGTTCCGGATTATATCTGCACTAGTTCTGGAAAAAAATGCTGCAATATACCGAACTTTTGCTGAACTAGTCCCAAAAGGGTCCCGAAAAAGCCCTGAACTTAGCCTAAACAAAACTTGAACTAATTCTGAAATGCTTCCAAAAAAGTCGCTCACTAGTCCTGAAGGGGCCCTAAAAAGTCCTTAACTAGCCTCGAAATAGTCTGGAATAAGTGTAGATAATGCTTACATTTTTTCTTACTCATAATTATTATCACAAAACTTTTATAATTCTCACGAAAATTTGCATGCATTTTTAAAACCCCAACATGAAATTGTTAAGTTGGCCCTTTGCTGAAAATATTTTTAGTAGGTTCGCAGAATGGGACTACAGCAGCCAAATTAGTAAGAACAGTCTATCGAATTCTGAAAAAGTAATTACGCAGATACATAACAAAATATTCAACTAACTTAAAGCATCGAGAATTTTTGATAAAAATGCATATTAGCAATCATGACACGAGTTTAAAGTAGGAACAATGCGAAAAAGTAAATTTATAAGAAAAAATGTTGATTTTTTTCGCAAGTAATTTAAATGAACTTTACCACTTGCGCGCATATATAAAAAGCCAACCTGATCGAGGAGCAGTTTTTGAAAATATCTGTGGCCAAGCATTGCTTTAAATTTTTAATATTTAATAATATGGAATATTTTTTTCAACATATGTATATCGTGAATAACATGCTAAAATAGTATGTACTGAAGTAGACAAAGCACAAAAGACATGTTTAAAAAAGTGTAAAATTTTTGGAGTTTTTCAAAAATGTTAATATATTTTAAAATTCTAAGGATTCTCTAGGTTTTATACACAAGTACCATAAATATCAGAATTTTTCGACAATTTGTGATGTTTCACATCTTTACATTTTAGGATGTATTTCAGAATAAATAAAATTCTCGCAATTTTGGAATATATAAAAATCTCTAAAATCTCAATAATTTTGTACATTTCAAAATATTCTCATTTTACCAAAATTTCTAGAATCTCCCAGATTTCGATAGTTTTCAAAATTTTGGAAATTATCTGAACCTGCGAAAATATTCAAACTTGATGTGATTTTCAGCAATGTAAAATAATGCAAATTCGAAAATACAACAAAAAAAGTAAAAATTTAATATTAAGTAATTTGAAAATTTTGAAAATTCAGTGAACTCGAAGAACTGATAGGCATTTCTCACCATGGTAGAAAAAAGAAGGTAGTTTCACTTAAGGACATTAGCAGCCATGTTAGCCATTTGACTTTTGCTGAGATTATGACATTTTCTTAGAAAATTGGGTGAAAAATCGGAATAAGGAATTTTTCATTCTGATTTTCCGTCGAATTTTCTAAGAACTTTTTACTTTCTAAATGTGGAAAGTCAACCAACGCCATTTTCTTAGCGTTAGGGCTTTGCCTAGAGCCTGATATTTGGTGGAGTGCTGCGGACTCATATTAACCTTTAGACCGACGAGCGGAAGTTTGAAAGCCTACTGGGATTTAGCTTCTGCCGGACATACATACATATCTCGGAAAGTAACTTAAGGCTTATATTTAGGACGAAAGTTATTGGACTTCCCATAAAAGGTTTCTCTTTCATTTGGTGTGAAAACCATTTCCATATCGGTGACTAAGCTTTCCGGGAGCTCTTTTCTTTAACGATTAGCTTCAGAATAAGTTTCTGTGAATCATTTTGTCCACGGATCAATTTATTGCTCTTCTCTGACCTTTTTAAATATTTTTTTGGAGCATTACCAAGAATCTTTCGTTGAATTTTTTTAATTAATATAAATTTTCTTGTAATATGCATGTATGTATATATGTATGTAAATATTTTATGCACTTAAACCACATTTTTAATTCACTGAAATAATGTGGCAACGTTACCTTCACCGAGTCAACAGTTTAAATATATGTATAACGGAATTGCCAGCAGCTTAACCATAAAGCAACGCTCGTTCGCTGAAAAGTATGCAATGAATTTTTCAAAGGAATAAAGAAGGGTGAAGTGACACAAAAGGCGCTTAAGCTGAACCCTGCTGCAAAAACAAAAACAAAACAAAACAAAACAAAAAGACGAAATACAAGAGAATTCAACAAATTTTTAAAAAGCGACCAGGGTCATTTCTCATTTAGCGCATTTATGAGTTTTCCAAACGAGTGTATATATGTATTTATGTACATACATATATATACCTACATACTATATATAAGCATAAATGTGCTGCATACCGTTAGTAGAGCACGAAGTAAATCTTTTTTTCTTATTTATTTGTCCCCTAAGGGCCTCCCACCCATACATACATACGGACTTCAGTATGGAAGTATATATCGACAAATCTACGCGCGAAATAATAATCCTACAGCGCTTTCTTTTTGTACGAGAGTAATTCATTTGTTTTATTGCATTTAACCTTTCTTTTTTTGTTTTCGTTGTTGTTGCTTTTGTGTTTGTTTTCATTGTACTGCAGCAAACTCTCATCTATTATCCTATATTTCCAACGGCAGTTTGTGTGCTGCAAGCGCACAAATAAAAATCGCGCGGCAAGCGATTAGAAATCTTCCTTTGGGGCATGATTAATTAATGAAAATATCTTAGAGTCCGGTGTGTGTGTGTGTGTGTGTGTGTGTGTGTGTGTGTGTGTGTGTGTGTGAGTGCAAAGATAATGCGCACAACAATGGTATTTGGCTATGAAAGGAAAACATTGAAGGCAAATTTTATGTCAGGAGGTGTGTCGGGAAGAGGTTTGGGGCTAGAGTTGCTTGATGCATGAATTTGAAGGTAGGTGCTACGATTGTGCAATGACAACACATAGTCTATAGCAAGGTGTTTCTCAAATGACTAATGCCTTTAGTTTTCTAATCTACTTTTGATTTTTCTTTCATTTCTTACCTTTGTGTCTCTATTAATGCGATTTTCGCGCATATAAAATGACTTTCGTTGCGAGATAATTGCCGATTAAGTATTAGCAGTGAAAGCAATTGGTATGAGCTTAGATTTCCCAATCAGATATTGAATTGTAATCTTAATGATTAAGAGGCTTTGTGATGAATATTTCATAGACCGCAAAGTAAGATTGGTGATGTGAACGTAAATCTATGTAAGAGCAATTAAGAGGATGTCCTTAGTTGTTAGTAGAGCAAACAACACAAAAAGTGCCTTGGAAATGTTTTTTAACCATTCGTTGGCTTTGGGGTAGAATTCTCAAACTTAATGACTTCGTCATAACAAATTTTTTGAACAAAATCGATTCCTTTAAAATTTCGAGGATATGATTGACCCAAAAAATTATTTAAAAATGAAAGGGAAAATTCTGTGGAATTAAAAAATTTAAGTGTTTTGTTTGGTTCACAAAGACGAATAAGTGCAAGTATTAAGACAAAGAGTATTTAAAAAAAATGCCAACCTGCAAAAATTCTAAATTTTGACTTAAAGATGGAAGCAGTTGCAGGATGTTGAAAGACACAAGTATGATCTTGGAAAACAAAAAAAAATTGCTACCACGTATCAGTCTACGAAACAATATATCACCTTAATCACCTTAATTCACAAATGCTCTAACAAAAATTTGTTTTATTTTAGAGGAGAAACAAAAAGCATTTTAAAAAGTATAACATAATCATCATAAAATATGCATACTTGTATGCAAAAACTTTATCTTCCGGGTGGTATATAGTATATTTGGGTGTAAATAAACATTCATATTTATGCGTGCATTTTGTTTAGTCAACTATGGATATAACCCTATTAACATTTCGTAAAAGTTTTTACGACAGGTTTTGTTGTCATGCATTTATGTACCACCGCATATGGAGCGTTCCATGCCAAAATGGACGGGGCGTTAATTTTATTTTATTATTTTTTTTTCTTTGAAAACGGGTTTGCGCATTTTCTTCCATAAGAAAAGAGTCCAAAAAGCCGGCAGCATATAAAATATTACAAATCAGCGCAATTTAGAAGTACATTAAATTTGCACTTTATTTACTAAAATTTAATGGGCTCCAAAACTCCATACTCAAAAAAATAAAATTGTGAAATTTTTTAAATTTTTTTTTTGAGATGCCATATTTTCCAAAACAATTTTTTTTTGATAAAAAAATTTGTGTGTCAAAAATTTATCAAGAAAAAAATCTTTTAAATATTTCTTTTCATAGAGAATTTGGATGCGCGTTCTCGAGATATTTGCAAAACTATTAAATCGATTTGTTTTTGTTTTTGTGCTGTAAAGTTTTTAAAAATGTATTAATCGAGCTCAAATTTCATACCAATTTATTATTTATGTTTGTCCATCAACCCTAAAAATTTTAAACAAATCAAACACATGAAGTGTGAACCACGATTATTTTGGTATGGAACGTCCCATATAGTAGTTACGCATATACATATGTTCTCGTATATAGTTGTATGTTTTTATTCAAAACTAATCAAGTGCAAGCAGCGTACTAGCCAACTAAGAAACTAAAACTAAGTAACACAACACTAAGGCCGAAATAGCTCGAAAACTACAACAACAAGTAAGTATATACGTATACATTAGGCTGGGTCGATTTTATATGGAGCAAAATAAAAGGCATTTGACCAAATTGTAATAGTAATATTATGATGTCTTAAGTCAAAGCCAATTGTTATTGGCCAAGAAAGATTAATTTAAAACTTATCAAAGTGTATAAATTTTGAAATTGAAACTTTGGCTTGTAATATCTATGGAATGCGTTAATTGTTACAAACAGGTCGTTATATCAAATTAAGGGCTATGAAGTGTAGTACCTCACGTTCATTTATTATTTTTCAATAAGTCTACAAATTTTTAAGATATTAAGATAAAACTTACAAAAACTATAATTTTCCCTTATGATTTTTCAATTCTTCATTACTTCAGCAACCAAGTGAAAAATACAAACACTTTTCACCTGATTCAAATACGAGCATTTTTAAACGGTAAAAAAATTTTAAGTTTAAAACAACGCGTTTTTTCTCAGCGTACAATTGAAGAGAATTTTTTTTATAAAAAAACTGGAGATCCACTTAAGTTTTTCGATATACCTTTGGTAAATGTTACTCGATCGGCACGTAATATTTACCAAATTGTAGGCGAAACTTACTGTTACTGATTTATGGTAATAATATAATGAAAATCGTTCAGATTATAAACAAATTATTTTAAAATAGAAAAAATGTTGAACAAAATTTTTTGTCATTTTCCTATATTTGCAATATGTATTATGTATGCATAAACATAAGTAAACTAATTAGTGTTTCTAGAAGTTGTGCCTGTTCAGTGTTTCCATTCACATTTCCATAAAAAACTGAACCCAGAATTTTTAACAAGAATTGGTCTTATTCGATGGTGCGCGGGCTCTCACAATTAATATTAAAGACGAATATTTTGTATATATTTTCACTATTACCAAGGGATTTGAGAAAAATTAGATTTTCGACCCGCCCTAGTATGCATGTATGTACATACATTATTTACAGGAGTAGATAAGTAAGTACATACATATTTAGGTGCGTGGTTGGGATGTGAAAATAAAATTAGAGAAGTGTGTGCTAACGATATATTTATATGTAAATCGCACTTAAGTGTGCATGTGTAGATAGCTCTGATGGTTGTGATGCAGTAGTAAACATTTGTATATTGTGTGTATGTATGTATGTGGGTTTATGTCCTTGTATCGTAAAGTGTTATAGGACTTAAGTTTGCGGTGCATAGCTAAAACTTTATAGAAAAGTTTGAAGAAGTTTTGCTATGTTAATTTTAAGAGAAAATCAAGTAACACCCTTGAGGCGAATATGGACAGTAGTGCTGTGGTAAAATTGTGTATGCAAGCGATAGAGGACCTTTATGCAAATATGCTGGCTCATCTGCAAGTAGAGGTATTGCCAGTGTGCACTGGGTTAACCGAAAGATCCTACGGAAAATCGTCTAACTAAATATATAAACTTGGGAAAAGTAAATAAAAAAAAGTGAAAAAGTGTAACTTATAATTTATATTTTAAGTGCAGATGAATAGAAAAAAAACATAAAACCGAGTGGAGTTGAAAAGCTTAAATACACAAGTAGCAACTAAGTTGTGGTACTATAAACCTAGTGTGACTATATTTTTGAACCAACCAGGGTGGTTGATAAAATAAAGTATGTTGTGATAAAAAAAAAACAATTTTTAGTAGCAACACAGGTGGCATGTTAGATAACAGCTTAAAAACAACGAAGCCCCAGAAGGCGGAAGAGTACTGGCGCATGCAAAGACATCTTAGTACAATTTTTAAAATTCTATCGGCAATTCTGTGGGAAAGACTAAAGGACCTTACCCTCATTGCTCCAAACCTGAAACGTTCACCAAGAGAAAATCCTTAGATGGGCGAATCCGCATTTCCTTAATATTAACGTAAATTTTTTAAACCTCTTTTGATAAAACGAAGAAAAATCGTGGCTTAGTTTAAGCTGCCAGCTTTTCTTTTAGCTCAGTTTTGAGCTTGTCTATAGTGAGAAAAACCTGCCCGAGTCGCTCGAAACTAAACGTGATATCAAGTCAAGACTAACCTTTGCCTAAGCGTTGTACTTTAGCAGAGGAAATTCTGCAGAATTTCATCAGAATCAATTTTTTGGTGCATAAGGACTGGTACGTATTGAAAATGTCCTTATAAGATTTTATCCTTGAAATATTTGTTTTTGAAAAAAACTATATGTTAAGGACTTATGTATATAAACTCGAAAAAATTCTAGAATCCAAAAATTTTAAATTTTTTAAATTCTAATTAAATTTTTATTGTACATTGCATTGGATTTTTTAAATAATTTTTGTAACTTATCATACCTTTGTAACTTATCATACTTATCATACCGTCGAAGAAAAAAGCCACTTAAAATAAAAAAAGTAGGTTTCAAACCCATTTATTTAGTATTTATTTTATGGTAAGAGAGATAGAAGCAATTATGATAACGACATCGCGAAATCTTTCGGAAATACCGAGTAAGGATCATAAATGAAAAATTGTTAATTTCAGTCCTTATTTTGAAGAACATATGTATGTACCTATGTACATGTTACAGCACCCTAGCCCTAAGTAAGCTACATGTAAGTGAAAACCTTTTCAGGCCTTCCTTCTGCTTTAGTTTGCAGCAACCAATTCAAACATTTAAAGCAGACTGCATTAAAAATTATGTTCGCTCTTTCAAGAGTAGGGGAAAAGTTTTACGCACAAACAAATTCACAAAAATTCCGACTTTATTACACGCAATCAACATGTGCTCGAAAGTTGTTAAGTTTTCAGTATTTCTCAAAAGGCTCTTAACTTTCTCACAGCGTGTGGAGTAGTGAGAATAGGTCAATGATTATAACGTGCGTAAAAAAACTAGTTTGTGTGCGTGCATTGGTACTTTTGTAATCGACCAGGTAGAGACACAAAGGATAAAAGTAAAAAAAATATAAAAATGAAAGAAAAGAATCGTATGTAAGCGTGGGCGAGTTCAAGCAACTATGCATAACAAATTAAAGTTGAGTTGGCAAATGCTCAAAGCAATTATTCAAACTCACCGTTATTGCCTTTTACTTTCAACTGCATTAACGTTAGTTATAAGTCACCGCTATATACATGCATACATATGTACATACATGTACTGCATATATTTCCTAAAACAAATGGCAAAAGTCGAAATATAGATTATATCGAAAGCTGTAATACGCATGTCGATTATCGAAGCCAATTAAGGATATAATTAGTGTTATTAGTTAAGTGTGTTCGTGGACGTGCGAGTGAAAGGAAAAAAAGTAAGCGGATGTTCACAAAAATCGAGGTATTCACAGGTATGTACATACTTACATGCGTAAAGATGTACATATATATATATTTTTACGTACATATATATTTACTAGTAAAACGTGTGGAAACAATTAAAAGTTGGACCTTTGAAGGCAAAAGTAAATTGGAATCTTGGCCTTGCCGATGATAATCTAAATGCATATTTTCCTTATGATTTTTTTTTTTTGAGGAACTAAAAAGTTTAAAAGGAAAAATTTTACTTTGTAATTAAGTGTCCAAAAATTTGGATAATTCCTATTTGGATATTTGTATTTTCCGCATTTTTCATAGCTATGTAGATAGTTAAATATCTTCAGTTATTAATTGATGCTTTTTTTAGAAGGAATTTTTAATCAAAAAGAAAAATCGTGTCAATAAATTATAAGGCCATTGGAATATGGTTACGACGAAGGGTTAAACTAATGGTTATTTTGAGGTAGAAAAAAGTGTTGACCCTTATAATGAGCTAGTCGATATGGTGACACCATTTTTATTTCTATAATGACAACGTGCCTATTTGCATTAAAAATAAATTTTTAAATTTCACTTTTGATAATTGTTTAGCTGAAAATCTCAAATTGTTATGCATACCATTCCTACTACTTTAGCCATCGCCGAAATGCTTATGGTTTTTATGGAAAACTTGAAAAAGAGATGAGTGAGGTGAGGTGAGGTCAGTTTAAGTGGCGTGAGTCGAGAGGAGTGGTAGTCAGTTGAGGTGAAGTGAAGTGAGTTTAGGTGAGGTGACTGCAAAACAGGCTTCGACTATTTTTAATGAACCATGAGATATCTTCGTATTTTTTTCCTGATCTGGAATCGTAACATTATGGTATAGCGACTCTTGAGTGGTACCAACAAAATGACATTATTTTCGCTCTTAGATAAGCGAACCGATCCAATTGCTCCAAGCGCCGGAAAACAAATTAAAGGCAACAAAATGGACATGCAAGGACGTAACAACAAAAGAAAAATTCCTAACCGAAAACAGAAGACAATTTTCTTCTTCCAAACCCACACGCGTACCGTCTGCGACATAGCCCAAAGATGTTTTAAGACACACACACAGATGGCGCAACCAAATCCAGAGATCACCGGGGGGGCAGTAGTTTATGGACCCGTACAAAATTATTTTTGCCCTTGTGTGAAAATTGGGAATATCCAAAGGAGGTATACACAATCAAACTGTATGCAGAGATTAACTTGCAATGAAACTACCGTAATGAGAGAATATTAATCCTTGGTGACAGTCTGGTGCCACACAAGGGACTCCTCGCCTTTGAGTGGTCCAATCTTTACTATTCCTTGAGTGCATTGAGAATCTGAGGATTGTAACGGGAATCCTCACGGGATACTGCAAATTAAGAGCACATCTGCACAGGTTAGGCATCTGGTAAAATGGTCTCTTTCGCTTTTCTGACTAAGCCAAGCCGACACCACTTCCTCCAAAAGTTCTTCTAGACTTTCTGAGGATTGTAGAACTGAACAAAGTGTTGTGCTGAATGAATCGAATGGGCGCAGTGTACACCTCTTTTAATTATCGTTCTATCTATCTAAGCACTAATGTGAAGTGGTCCATATAAAGTAAACAAAATTTTGTTTATCAAGTTATCGAAATTTATCGACTAATCAAAGTTTACGGTTATCGAAATGTATCGAATCAACGAAGCTCATTGTTCAAATTGATCAATGTTTATTGAGTTGTTGAAATCTATAAAGACGCAGCATTTTAATTATCGAAATTTATTGATTTAACGAGTTATACAAATTTTTTGGGATTATAGAAATTTGTAAAGTTAATGGAATTTATCAAGTCATCGATTTTTATTGTATAAAGTTCTTTCAACTTATCGAGTTATCGATAATTATTTATTTACCCGAAACTTGTCGGTTTAACCAATCGAAGGTTTTGTTACCGAAATTTATAGAATTATCAAGAGTGTATCTAGTTATAGATATATCGATTTATATCGATATATTAAATTTAAGAGTTTTAGAGATTCAAAGAGTCATCTAAATGCACAGTTATTGATAGTTATCGAACTTTTGAAATTTTGTTATCAAAATTTAATGAGTTTTTAAAAGTGTCTCGAGTTATGGATATATTGATTTATATCGATATATGTTAATATATGAGTTAGATTCACCGACTTCGAAACTTATAACCACGTAAAAGGGATATCTAAACTAACTAGGACTCTTACCAGTAAATCTCAAGGGACACTAATTTAAAGAGTTATCCTGCTCCTTTCCTTACACAAATAAAACTACTCCAAATTTTTTGCGATTCAGGTGTCCAAGGAAATCAAAACATTTTTTTTTTTCTCCAAAGAAATTAATTCAGTTCTCGAAGCTAAGAAAAAGCGTTCGCTTATCGTATATTTATTACGAATTCATTATGTTCAAAGTAATTTCTCTTGCACAATTAGCATTTTCTGCAAGAAGTACATTTACATAAACAACAACACGTGCCATTTTACATACATATACATAATGAAGGCATTTGTATGCATATGTACATACATGCAATCACTCCTAATGTGCACCAAACTGCTGGCTAAGCTAAAAACAAAGGCTATGTTTGTATTGATTTGAATATCAAGTTTTTCCATACTCTCTACAACTACAAACAAACAAGCAAAAGAAATAGCGCAAAAAGGGTCTACTAAAAATTTCAATCGTCACAAATTGCCAACAGATGCTAACCAACTCAGCTACATACATATCTACTCATACATATTGCACATGCATAGGTTTTTGTCAAATTGCAATAACTGTGCAGTAGCCTTTTTCAATTGCATACTCGTTTATCGTACATATTGTAGCTTCTGTACAAACATATGCATGCAATTTGAAATTTAGCATAGCATTGAGCAACTTAATGTCCTTTTTTTGCCTCTGCTCCATCGCTTTCAATAAACCACAGTCGGCCGGACAATGAACAGTTAGTTGAGTTGCCTGGCGATCGTTAGTAGCCGGCATTGCCTCTGAACTGGCTGTTACTCAAATATCGCTTGACTTCTTTTTGCCTTACTTTTTATGGATTATTTTTGCACTGCCTTTATTGTTGCTATTAGTGTAATCGTTTTTAAGCGAATGCTAATATTTTTTTTTTTTTGTTTAACTTCCTTCTCTTCGTTTTTCTTCTTATGTATACAAAATGGACGGCAGTTAGCCAGAAAGCAAATGAATAGCAACATTGAAAGTTGAATTTAATGCGCCAGAATGTCGATTGCATATTTTGCGGTTTATGGTGGACAAAACACGGGTACACACACATACATACATATATGTAAATGTATTTGCAAACAAAGCGAAAGGCATGAAGAAGTTTAAATATTTTTTTTTAGCCACACAAGACTACATGCGGGTTACCCACTTTCATGTGAAAGTAAATATGTACAAACATACATACATACATATGTACATATGGATGTGTAGCGTTAAATATGTACCTGCATGTGCCTATGTATTTATCTCTGCATATTCGTATAAAAACTACCAATTGTATGCGTTGCTGCCAAACATCGCCATTGAATTATTTTATAATTTTACGAGTTTTTTCTCACTTCTTTGCCGGTTGGTTGTTCATCCAGCTGTTGCCAACAGTTCGGTGCTACATACACAGTTCCCATCAATTGCTTTTAAAACTAGCAACAGCGCTGGCGCCACTGCCAGTGCCAACGCCAGCTTGTTGTTGACCATTCATTGTGTGGTAACAAACAATGGAAAAAAGGGTTACAGCATAAAGAAAGTTAACAAAACAAAAACAACGTTCAACTGGAAGTCAACTGCACAAATGAATAATGAAAATGTCAGCGCAATTCAGTTGTAACGGGTGATTTTTTAAGAGCTTGATAACTTTTTTTTTAAAAAAAACGCATAAAATTTGCAAAATCTCATCGGTTCTTTATTTGAAACGTTAGATTGGTCCATGACATTTACTTTTTGAAGATAATTTCATTTAAATGTTGACCGCGGCTGCGTCTTAGGTGGTCCATTCGGAAAGTCCAATTTTGGGCAACTTTTTCGAGCATTTCGGCCGGAATAGCCCGAATTTCTTCGGAAATGTTGTCTTCCAAAGCTGGAATAGTTGCTGGCTTATTTCTGTAGACTTTAGACTTGACGTAGCCCCACAAAAAATAGTCTAAAGGCGTCAAATCGCATGATCTTGGTGGCCAACTTACCGGTCCATTTCTTGAGATGAATTGTTCTCCGNTCAAAGCATACTGAGCATCTTTCTCTTTGACACCATGTCTGAAATCCCACGTGATCTGTCAAATACTAATGCATGAAAATCCTAACCTCAAAAAAATCACCCGTTATTATGTATGTATGTATGTATTTGAAGGGGCCATGCGCTAAGGGGTTGGCTGTTGAAGTTTTTTTTTTTTTTTGAGAAAAAACTTTATACTTACTTATACTTACTTTTTAAATTACCAAAAATATATGTCCAATCTTTAATTTGCTAAAAAATTTTGTCCAGTTTATAAGTAACCAAAAATGTATGGCCAGGTTTTAAATGAGCAAAAATTGTGCCCACTTTAAAATGAAACTAGATTTATGGAAATTAGATGACAAAAAATTATGCCAAATTTTTTAGTGAACCAATTTAATGCACAGTTTTTAAATAACCAAAATGTATTTCCAGTTCATAGACTACCAAAAATTAAGGTCAGGTTTCAAATGAATCAAAAAATTATGCCCAAGTTTAAGATGACCACAAATTTATGTCTAGCTTTTATTTGAAATGAAAAAAACATTAACTTAAGTAATCAAAAATATACCGCCCATTTTTATATAATTAAAAGAAAACTATTAAAAGAAAACTATATGTCCAGTCTTTGATCACACCACGATTATTAAATTTCGCAAATTTATGTTGTTTAAAAAACCAAAATTTACGTAAATTTGTTAAATGCCCTAAAATTTTGGTCCAATTTTCGAGTGATCAAATATGTGTGTTTATTTTATTAAGTTGCCTGAAATTTATGTCCGATTTTTGAAGAACCAAAAATGTATGTCCAGTTTTAAAATAACAAAAAATATTTGTTCATCTCTAAAAATATATTGTTTCAGTCCTGTTTTAAAATAATGAAAAACTTATTGCCAGTTTTTTAGGTAGATACATACAAATTATTTGAAAATAACAACTTAAAAAATTTCCCGAGATTTGCCAGATAGATCTTTCTGGTGCAAGAAAAAAAAATAATAACACCTTTCAATGCGAATGACTTTCCCAAAATAAAATTAAAAAATTGCAAAACAAATTAAATGTTCTTGCATGTGTCTTTTATTTAGGTAATTATAATAAACTTATCACTAATTTTTACTTTCGGAATCAGAATCTTCTAAAAAGTTGGGTTCAGTTAAATCGTCACGAACCTCACTGTTGCCCCTTAAATTTTTATAAAAAAATTTTATTCTTTTGGAATAACCAACATTTCACACATTTCATTTAAATCTTGGAGTTTCGCCTCCACGACGGGCAATACCTCCAAATAGACACGGTTGCCTATGACTGAAGATTGGTTGGTAAGTTTGCCATTTTGATTCCTCAACTCGTGCAACCTACAGCCATTCGGTGGCTTTAGTAAATTTCAGTACTTCAAACAGAGAGAGGCAGCTGCACTCTGAAATATACTGCTGGAATGGTTTGCCGAGTGTCTTTAGCCTCATCCTTGAGAGGGCTGGACGCTCGCACAGCAAGTGCGCGACTGTCTCTTTTGAGCCCGGGTCATCGTAACTGCTGCAAAACCTACTAAAGGGCATGACATGCTTCTACATCTTCGAAACAGATTTTTTATGAAACTTTCTTCAGCTTTCAGATTTTTCACTTCTAAATTCTCCGTTCGGCTCTATAAATTTCCAAGTTAGAAAGCATTTAGCAGATTTGCTTCACTTTACTCTGTTGAAAAATCGTCTGACAGATCAGCAAACTCCACCGGCCACGAGCAGGGCTTCCCCTTACCTCTTTGGTTTCTTAGCAGGCCTGAGCCGTCAAGAGCCTCTTTGCATGGAGAACTCGAACGAATCTTCTAATTTTCTAATAACTTTCTTACAAAGAGATTTTTGCTGTTGGTTCCAAGTTTTCACCTCTTCAAACTTTCTAGTTATAAAATTTAAATTTCCAGTTTCAAACAATTTTTTGATTTCAACTTATTCGCAATTTCACTGAAATAATAATTTATTAAACAAATTGAGTGAAAATTCCATTATACTTCATTCACGTTTAAATTTTTCAAATCACCCTTATGCCTTCTTTTAAATGCAAATTATAACCGGGTTTTATTTGCTTCCTGCCACTTGGCGGAAAAGAACCACAAGGATTTCGCTGAGCGCCACAACAATTTCCGGTTGCCAGGTTTTATGAGAGCCAGTTGACTATTGTAGCTGAAGCGAAAAATGCACAAACACCAACACCTGGTGGGCGGCGAACTAAGCACCTGCACATACACACACAGGCACGCCCACATACAGATACACTCATTGGTGGGTATAGCAAAGTCCAATCTCGAGCACGAAGTGAACTGTGCTACAAAAACATTTCCGTTTCCGGTAAGGCACGCGAAATGGTTTGAAAAAAAAATCAAAAAAATTAAAATAAAAAGTCAGGATGACACCCACCAAAAAAAAGGGAATAAAATCAAAACTGCTTTAACGGTACTTAGCGGCCTAAGTCGCCGCCGCAAACGTACAGCTGTTGCAAGTGAATTTGCTGTTTATTTGTTGGACAACTGTTTGCATTTGTTTTTAGAGATCACAACGGCAGTGCAGCTGGCTGAATTTGTCTCAAATGATTGAAGCGTAAAATTGTTGTGGAGTCATCGCGCACACAAAATAAAAAATAAAATAAAAAATAAAAACCAAATCCGGCTAAGAATTAAGGCAAAAAAATATTAAAATTTTGAATGAATGAAGTAGAAAGCAGGGAAAACTGAATGGAAGGGAATGAATGCCAATGCGCTCGAAATCAACAGCCGGTAGCAGACCCCAATTCGTAAATGAGGCAAATGAGTAGTTGAAGAAGAGGATTTTTTTTTCAAATTTCATTAAGTTATGAATTTAGTTGAAGCAGAAGCGAAAAGCCAACTAAGCGCCTATGATATTTAATTTTTATACCCAATAACCACGCCTACTTCCCATATAACGGTAATTTTCAGAAATACGAAAACTGCGATATTTTAGTAACTACTGCANCAATTTGTACCAAACTCGGTATGATTATTGTGCTTGCCGTATAGAAGCAAACCGTTGAAAATTATTGGAATCAGATTAAAATTACAACTACTTATCATATAACGGCAAATTTCAGAAATGCTTGAAACTTCAATATTTCGAAATTGAAGGAGGCTAATTTACTCAGAATTGATAAACACCGGCTTACCATCTAGCGGAAGGTTTCGGAAAGGTGAAAAAACATATATTTAATACTTGCGCCGGGGATTTAACGCTCGGCTCCGCCCGAACTTAGACTTTCTTACTTGTTTTAGTTTAGCTTTCAGATTTAAATTCCTTAAAATTTGTTTTCTTTATTGAAAAAAAAAGTCGCATTTGTATCTGTGCATTAAATTCTGCCATTCTGCTTTACTAAATACGAATTTCCTTTATTTCGCTCTACGCTTAGTTGGCTGCCATTCCAGTTTACCTGCCAACGTTTAGCTATTGCAAATGCTAATCGCCTGCTTTGGTCGCGGTAACGATAATGTACGTACATACGTATGTATGTACAAACGTAAAATGTGCGCATTCAAAAACCCCCAACTGAGCGTGAAGCTTTTAATGAAGCTCCAAAGTATGTTTGTGTTTGTGTGCGCGCGCATTAATGCCTGCCATCCCTCAATTGCTGGTCATTACGTTTAGCCTCCAACTTTAGCTGTGTGTGTATGTGTGGCCCGTAATTTGTAATTTTTCTTTAAACAGCAGTGATGCAGCTTCTCCCATTACCATTTCAAATTTTCATACCGCAGCGCAACACTGCTTTGTACATAAAAACATACATACATGTAAATATGTATACCTCCGGTAGGCATAGGCTTCTCTTTTGCTACTGCTATTTTCGCTGTGCTAGCCAGTGTTGCCAGAATTTTCTCAGTGATCCAGCTAAATGGACAAAAAAAGAGCTAAAAAACGCCAAATGAAAAATTGTTAAGGCTAAAAAAGCTAAAAGTGTAAAGGCAGCTATTCAAATGTTTTATTAGCTTTTTCACAAAAAAATCAGCAAACTAGGTACATACATATAGAATTTACGTAATATTGCAAAAATATGCTCAACAGCAACAACAACAACAACAACAACAACAGGTTATTTGCATGATATAAACAAGTAGTTTTTAGCAAAAAAAAAACTGACTTCAATTCTCATATACAAAAAAAATATATATCTCATGATCCACTGATCGGATCTTAACCAGATTAGTATGGGACCACCTCTGAATTACCGAAATCGGCTGACGTGGTCCAAAGTTATGCGGTAACATACATAAAAAAAAAATTTATTTCGACGAACTGATAACCTCCTCCATTTTTGGAAGTCTGTTAAAAATAAAAAAATTATAGTTTAAAAAACTAAAACCTCCCTATTATAATTGCCATTCGTACTGTCATCAGGTATGTAACTTGAGAATAGAAATCGCTGCATCTTTTAGGCGCATCAATATTACATAGTTACATCCCGAATTAATAAAAGGAAGGTAATAAGGTAGTTTCAATAAACGGCTTTTTGATTAAAAAAGCAGATTTTTAACAATTGCTCAATTGCGAATGCAAAAATCGAAAAAATTCGTTGTCTGCAATCTGAACGTGTTTGGGATTTTTGTAAAAGTAATTTATCTACAAAAAAAGTATTAAATAGAAAATTCCCTACTACTAAAGTCGACAAATTTTATAAATAAAAACCTGCTAATTTTTTGCACTTTTTGCAGCAATGCGGTTTGTACTAATGCATAAAATCATTTTTTCATTTTTTGTTAGCGCAATCAGATCTGCATGATTCGTTTTATTTTCAAAAATGAATTGTTATAGTAATACGCTTGACCTGTGGACAAAAGAGATTTATTTTTTTCAAAGAGTTTCCACCTGTTAAAAAATTAAATTAAATTTGTTTAATAAGTTGAATAAATTATTAAGAGATGGGTATCAATCGAAATGTGTATGAAAAGAGTTTAGTTCTTAACTACTTGTAAAGGGTTGCCACCTGTTAAAAATATATATTCCACTGGAATTGGAGGAATTAACTCACTTAAATAGATAGGTATTAACAAATGGGAGTCAGACAAAGGAGATTTAAGAAAGTTTTAGCTTGAAAATATTACGAAGAGGGTTGCCACCTGTTTGTAAACCCAAATTTATTAAAACTAAAATATTAATTGTGTAAAACTAGGGTTTACGACATCGTGTTTGTTATTTTTATTACAAATACATGCATTGTCAATCATTGATTTGTTCCGATTAAATTCCTCTTCAATTACTGTACTCTTAAATTAGCTCGGAAATTTATTCTTCATTTATTTGTAATATCTAATTCATTTGCCTTATAAAATAATTTTAATGAAATTTGTAACAGATGGCAACCTGTTTAAAAAAAAAAATAAAACTTCGTTGCACATCTACAAGCCAATCCCAGTCATTTGACACCTCTCTTTAGAAAATATAATTAACTTTAAACTGCATTTACTGTGAAAGTATGAAAGTTATCCAAAAATAAATTGTATTTTTGAATTTAGCGTCCTCAATTTTACTAAGAATCGAATTTTCATTCAAATCTGTCCATAATTCTATTTTGCCTACATTTTATATGGAAGGGAAGCACTGTGCGGCTGCAGCTCTTCCGTGGAACTGCTTGAGCTTATATTGTCTAGATTTTCCTGAATTTAGAAAAAACGTAGAAAGAGCTAAAAGATTTTCGGAAAAAAGTTAGAAAAAAGCCAGCAGCTAAATGGGAATTTTTCTAGCTAAACGGCGAAGAAAACATCTAAATTTAGCTGGAAAATAACTAAAATGGCAACACTGGTAATAGCCACGCAACCCCGCTGCGTCTCATTAAGCACTCATTGACGCTGCCATTAACGCTGCTGGTGGTGCTGCTGATTTTGCTCTTATTACGGTTACAGCCAGACAGACCGACAGACAGTCGCATCGTCCCAAATATCAGCAAATGCCACCTGTCAAAGCGATGGGAGGAGGGTGGACGAAATGGCAGTAGTTTTTCGTAATGCGGGTTTTAAATGCGAATGCGAGGAAATGAAATTGGAAGCTTAAAAAGGAGCGCAGAGTGCATAGATTTTTCAATAGGCGACTCGTATTTTAGCGGCAGATATTATTTTGTAAATTCAACTCTTTAAACTGTTTCAACGAAACATAATAAGTTTACTTTTCTACGTAAAATAATTTTTATGTACAAACGTATCAACTTAATTGACTGGTAAAGAAATTGACCTCAGTGGTTTCATTCACTTCGACTGCTTCAATTGCCGCGGCTATATTATACTCGTAGATTTTCTTCGTATAATCGCTACCTATATATATTTCAGAGGCATGACCTTAGGCTATTTCATTCCTTCGATATGACCCGTCCACCTCTGCTAAAATGCAGGAAAATATTTTTTATTGGAAAATGCTAAAATATGAATTAAGTATCCGCCTCAGAAGTGAGTTAAGCATACCAGAAGTATATCCTTTTAACTATAATTACATTCCAGAAAAAAAGTTCCGTCAAAGGTTACGTATATTTGTCCGCAGAGTGCATGTTTGTCCTATTTCTTTCTTCGGAGCTTAAATTGCAGCTTTGAAAAAGCTTTATTGTTTGGAAGACTAAACAAATTAGTAGAGCCCAACAGAGCTTTCATCTTTAAACCAAAAGTGCAGGTGATTGCGTCGCCTATTTCCTCTTCATCTTTAGTCGGAGACCGATAAGTATCCTATTTCCCAAACTTGAGTCATTGGACTGCCATTCACCTTAGGACTTAGGAAGCTTCAGCCCAATCAGTCTGACATTGGAAAACTTACGAAGAGCTACAAAAAAACTCAACGCTGACTGTTTTCAAACAGCGCCAGAGAACTTTTAGGTAGGACCAGAGGTCTGAGACCGGCTTTGTTATTCTGGATATACATACATGGCTTAAGTCAAGCAAATCGTATGGTGGCACAGAGCAATGGTCTTAACAACGGTTCCTTTGTCAAACGGGCTAAAAACGAGTGATGTGCGGCCATTGTGGCGTTACGCGTGCCATGAGTTCAACGCCAGGATCAACTTTTAATGCTTTGTTGAATTTGTCAATTGCAATCAGAGCGGTAACTTTTGGTTTAACACCTGATGCCTAGGGCACACTCTTGGTGAGTTCATTAAAACCTTTCTATGCCGACGTCTGCATGTCTGTAAATGGAACTGGAGCTGGATGGCATCTGGTGTATCTTCAGATGCCTTACTCTATTAAGTAAGTTGAAAACGAACTTCGATGGTCGCATAGAAAAAAAAAAATTTGGTGACACCCAAGCCACTCTAAAGGTCTTGGAAGCTACTGGCCCCTCTTCGAAATAATACATACTGTAATGTATGTTGAGGCTGAAAATCGTCGGAAGGTGGAAAAAGCTTGCGTGGGTGCTGAGACACTGCTGCGGTTATTGGGAGCCTGCAATTGGACTGGAGCCAATTTTGGGGGAACAGTCGGGTACATCAAGGAATTAATTAATATCTTAAGAGAGCCGTTGGTGTAGCACTGGCATCTGACTGACAGGGTGGTTGTGAAATTCCTTCAGAGACAGAGATGAAGTGAGCTTTGAACCCTAATAGGATTTATTGCGGGGCACAATCTACGGGGACGGATTGTGGTCACCGTAAGCATTATCGACAAATTGCAGTGAACATTTTTTTGCAAGATGGACCAACACAGAGTGGTTTCATTGCCGCTACCAGGCTTTCTTCAGGCTGTAGTGGCACATTTTTGGACGAACAACCTGCCAAGATTCATAAATTAATAATAGAACAATTCATTCCCACCCATCTATCTTTATCTATCCTTGGAAAATTTATTTTTGGTTTACTTTCGCTTCTAATAAATAAATTAATTTATTTTTTGTGGGCTTCCTAATGTTCCAACACAAGTGAAGGGACCTAAAGTTTTAGAAGTTTTTTCCCCTGACCGCTCAGCCGCAGTGGCCGTTTATGCCAGCACTTTTTTTTGTGTTTTTTTTTAACCCTCGTCAGCCCTTCAGTTTTTATTTATGTATGATACACAACAAGTGGTGTAACATTCTGAAATCTGTGTTGAAACACATATGCCCATCTTCGTTTCCCGAAAATGCCAAACTTCCTTGATCGTTGTGTTTATCGATTTACAAACGTACCTTTCAGGTAATAAAAACCTATCAAATATTCGGGTTTTAACTATTCATACATACATATATATTTTAAGCTACTTTTACACTATCTTAGTTATATTAAGTAAGTTTAAATAATGCATTTTGCATGGAAAAGAAAAATCATTCTTCATGTAACTCAAATTCGACCAGCATAATTTAATTGAAATATGAGTTCAATTGGAGCGACAATTAATGAAATTCATGTCAAAAAGATAGATACAGAAAAAAGTAATATCCAGCAGTCACTACGCATCGACATCATTCGCACTTACTTTAGGGTGTTTCATACTTGAAGAGATAAATATTTTAATACATTGGCAGCTGAGACTATAGGTGAACTTTGTATTATAAATTGAAGCTCACAAACTTGGTAAAAGTGATTGTTGAACTGACGCGGCGTTAAACAAAAATGCGATGCCAATATTCTAAAATCTATGCAATATGGAAATCTCATTGAGAAAATATTTAGACTCTCAGATTAATGTATTTAATGCTGAGGAGATCTATGCAAATGGAAGCATAAAAACGTGGAAAGTGTAATGGACAATAGAGCTGCTATCGTATGCCTTGGGTCGGGTTTACTTGCTCGAAATATGCACTAAAAACGTATAATTATTCTAAAAATATTTACATTTTATTATATAAAGAGATATAAATAAATATTTATAGGCCATACCGTCAATTCCATAGTTTTATACTTTTAGGGCCACCCTTATGTGCAATCATGCATATGTAACTACTTATTCCTATGCTATGTGTACCTTGTCGTGGTATTGCTTCACGCAATTTGCATTTCATTTCGCAACCAAAGAGCCAGTCGTTAGTAAGCTCGTAATGAAATTGCGCCTATAAATTATTCGACTTTCGTTATCGATGCGTCGACATCGAATCGAAGGCGCAACGAAATTGACAGCGTATTCATGGCGCGGTTTTTCGCATGTGCACGCATACAAGTGGTCCTCATGTATATACATGTATGTACATATGTAAGTATGCATACGAAAAACCTACCATGTATGCATATTTTTCACTCGCCTTCGAAAAATTTACTACAACTTCATCTGTTCCAAAAGTAATAATTTAAATGAATTGAGCCCGTTTGGAAGTAAAGGCAGGACATAAATTTATAATCAATTGAAAACTGGACATACAATTTTAATTGCTAAAACGGTGACCATAATTTTCAATAGTTTAAGAAATGGACATAGATTTTTCGTAATTTAAAAAATGGACACAAATTTTTTCAAATTTATAAATTGGACTTGGGCATAAAATTTGAGTAAACTTAAAAATGGATATAAATTTTTAGTAGCATAAAAACTGGGAAAAATCTTAAGGATCTATAGTAAATATTGGACATAAACTTTTGAAAACGTAAAAAACAGAAAATTTTAAAAAGTACCAAATTTTTGTTAATTTATGAACTGGAAAAACACCTACCGAATATTAGAAACTGGAAAAATATTTTTTCAAATTTAAGAACTGGATATAAATTTTCGGCATCTTTAAGACCATGGATTTTTTATAANAAATACCTAAAATCAAATTTTAGTAATCTAAAAAAAAAAATTTTTGTAATTTTTAAAATTGGAAATTATTTTTTGCTTATCTAAAAAATTAACCAAAAATTTTGACAATTTATAAATTTTACATATATTTATTAAAATTTAAAAACCAAGTACCTTAATAATTACACAAAGTTTCTGTTAATTTATTAAGTGGACATACGTAAATTCCTCGAATGTTACAAATTGGACATAGATTTTTAGTAACTTAAAAACTGCGAATCTTTAAAATTAGGTAGGTAGGTTTCATAACTTAAAAGATTTGACTAATTTTTAGTTGATTTGAAACTGCACATTAAATTATAGTAGCCAAAAAACTTGACATAATTTTGTGTTATTTAAAAACTGAACACAAATTTGTGTAAATTTTGAAATTAGACACACAATTATGGTAATTAAATTTTGATATAAAAGAAACTGCACATAATTTTTTACTAATTTCAAAATTAATTAATTAATAATTATTATATACTATAAAACGTATTTAAGTATTTATTATTTTAAGAGAGTTTTTAATTCTTCAACCAAATATTTTCGTTATTCATTGATTTTTGTTTTATTTTATTTTATTGATATTTTTATTTCATATTTTTTTTTTTTTGTATATTTATTAACGGCTTTTTAACTACTCCCGTGATAAGTTGATTTAAATTAAAACTAAATCTCTTCGAAAATGGCGTCCGAATACTTAAGTCACGAAGTAGATTAGTCCTTTTTGACGTACATAAAAATTGTTTACTTTCTTCTTGCAGGTTCGAGAATTTCTTATAATAAAAACATAAAAACTTGTTGCTTATTTGTTCGATACAACAGTGATTCGTACGCTTTTCTTTTACTGGGTTTTGTATACTCAACGACGCCATCGATCGAAATCATATGTATGCACATTAGCGTGGGCCGAAAATCCGATTTTTTAGAATTTTGCTTGGTAATACCAAAAAATATGGTTCATCATGCTCTAAAGGCAATCTGTGTGATTTTTTGGCAATTTTTTTCTTTCAAAAAATAAAAACTTAACAATACAACAATTAATATATTTTTATACTAAAATTGCAAGTATCTTCGAAAGTATTAGTCCTACATAATTCGGTTTACTGACCTTTTGTGTAGAGAATCGAAGTAAGCTAAGAAATTTTTTTTTAGCACTTGAACTTTGGTGGACTTGGGCCTAAGCTATTGATCAAAAATTGTCGTCTTTCACGCAGACTGTTTTTAGAGCAAAATGAACCATTGTTTTTCTATTACCAAATAAAATTCTAAAAACGCGGATTTTCGACCCACGCTAATGCACATACGTATACATATATGTATTTATGCAAATTCATGCAGCTACATTCAAAGGTAGTCACATAAGTTAGTCGAAAGGCGGACAACCTGGTCAGCAACCAATCGCCAATCAATCAACCTAGCTATCAATCAAAGTGATTAAGTGTTGTCCATTTTAATTAACAACAACGACAAAAAATATATTCTACAAGGCAGAAAAGGCAACAATTGATGGGAAAACAAATGCGAGGAACAATTAATTAATTACAAGAACAAAGGCAAGCAACAACGTTTTGCCTGAAAAGAAATTGTAAACAATTACTTCTTTCAGATACATTTGTATTATAAGGATTTCATACACGTAGGATGTATGTAAGTATGTATTTAGGTTGAATAATGTGGGCATTAGCTAATTTGTTGAAGAAACAACATAGAAAACCCAAAATTAGTTATGTTAAGAGAGAGTTGAGAAGCCTGGCCTTTAATACAACTCAATGACACAAGAACGTCTGTTGACTCTAACATATCCAGAACAATCCGTTCCAAGCCAAGTCGGTTCGGCTATTTTGTTGCCACTTATTTGGCGATACTCCGATACCTAAATAAGCGCATAGCTATGTCTGCAAGCTTGGGTCTCTTGACATTACTTTACCAGACTAGGAATAAATAATTGCTGCCTGGCTGACTGAAAAAATTTGTTAATCTGTAATTATGGGGTGAAGACCAGCATGCTGCTAACTTCGAAGAGAGCACAAACTCCAGTCTCGAGAGCACTTTCTGAATTTACATTGAAAATACAATTTTTTTTTTGTGGACCACTCTTAAAAGTTTTCCTAGACAATGGTTGATTTTTAAGCCATATCCATCAAAAAAGTATTCAAAATAAAAAGTCTCCCGAGCGTTTAATTATTTTATCATTCTTTCATTTGACGACGTTTAATTGTGAAATTTGTTATCGGAGAAAATTAACACCAGATATAGTCAGATATATTGCAAAATCTTCGGTTCACTTAAGACCTCATTTCCGCGATTCCTGTTTACTTAGGAAGATCTTATGCCGCATTCGTCACGTACGTTGGCATGATATAGGCAATATGGAAATCATGAGCACCGGCGGAGTAGCTACTGAGAACACTGGCGCCTCTCTCGAAGCAGGGTTCGATAGCTTGTTTCTCCTCGGCTACGAGGCGAGACCGAAAAGTTACACGAGTAGGAAAGCAAGGCATCAAAATGTAACCGGTAGCATTACGACGCACAGTGTTTCGATTACATAGAGGCAGGTGAAAAAATGGCATGGCGACCGTTGATTAAAAAAAAAAACAGGCTGGACTTTGAGAGGGGAAAGTAAAAGTCATAAATACAAAATTTCACATCATCCTCCCCATAAACGGTACATTTCAATAAAAATAAATTACTGGAATCGGTGCGATATCGACTAATCAGTTCAGTTGCTTTTGACGCTGAACCCATTATAGCAAGTGTTTCCTTTTCAACTATAATCGACTCTTTAAGTATCGTGGAATATTCAAGTGAGAGTATTTAGCTTTTATTTGTTATCTTCCTATCTTTGCATCAATAAATTTAATTTGAATTGTAGGTGCTAAATATTACACTGGCTTACAGCAAAAAAAATTCAATGGGTGCCACTATCCAATTCTTGTAAAAATTGCTCGCTGATTCCGAAAATCTACTCAGTTTTTTATTCTATAGATAAGTTTTCATGATATCTTTAATTTACCGTTATTTTGCTTAAAGCAAAAAAGGTTACCAATCTTAATATGAAACACGTCAAATGAAAGCTAAAAAAAGTTCTACATAGACCGATTTTCCATCACTTTTCGATAGGTCTGATAGTTTTTGTCAACTTTATTAATCCCTCCAGATTTTTTTTTTTTTTTTTGATTAAATATGAAAAAAAACTTTAGCAGAAGAAAAAAATTAAAAGGTAACAGCCTGTTTTGTTACAAAACAAAAATCAAATTACTAATGAAGAAAATCGATGGATAAATAAAGAAGTAATGAAAATGTGCAAAGCGTATGAGTAACATTATTTCCTGCTCATTTCATAATCAGCACTAAAAGTTCAGTGTTGCCCTGTGTTATTTTGGATCGCAAAAATTAAAATCCATATTTCTGTAGTCCATAGCAATAAGCGCTAAAGTCGACTAAAGAAACTGAAGTTCCGAAAATACTATATGTATATCAACTTGTGCGTTTTTTTGTTTTTAACCACAGATTAAACAGTTATTCTTGATCAAAAATCCTCAAAAGAAACGATTTCGCAATGATCCTGAAATAAAGGTCTTGATATTTAACGATTATTTTCGGTCCCTGCTATGAACTCTTAGATGAACTTTTTAATTTCATTCTTTTCAATTTTTCGATATCACTTATTTCTTTTCCGTGTATTTAAAGCAATCGATGGAAACAGCAGCAGCAAAAAAACAACTACATTAAAATCGTTTTCGCAATTAACTCACAAACTAATAAAATTTCTTATTTCCAGCGCAATATAATTGTTAGCGAAATTGCTTTTTGACTGTAAAAGTTAGTACTCAATCGTTTTATTTGTCATTACATTGACGTCAACTGCATTGCGGGCAGTGAACTGAAAACGTAAAATATCTGAAATTACTGTCATTAAAGGAGCAGTTATCGTACATGTGTGCTATTCACCTATGGACTTTTAGCCTTTTTTATATGCACATATGTAGGTATGCGTTTAAATACATACCCAGCAGAAAAAAATTATCAATTGATTAAAATAACCCACTTATAGTTAGCTTTTTTGTGTGATTTCGATAAACAACTAACTTTTAATTAGCTATGACAAAACTAACTTTAAGTGAGTTGTAAAGTTGTGCAGGGGTCATGCAGACATTATCGGGAGTTTGGTTTCTTTACAAGTGTTTGTTTAAATATCGTCATACAAAAACTACTTTAAATACACTATTTTTCTGCACTTCGCAGATTCTTTTTCAAATTCAGGATAAATAAAATAAAGGTCGAAATTTTATATTATCATTTTGAGGTTATATCTGATCGAATTCAAATATGAGACCACCTACAAAAGAACATGTAAACAAATTAGCAAATATGTAATGTTAAATAAAATAAGTAAATAAACATAAATATAAAAAATTAAACAATTTTTTTAAGATAGTTTATGTAAAAAATTAGCTAGCCACAAGTTAGCTGACATTTGATGCAAAGGAAACCAGTTCTCACTATTTTGCGGTCATCGCCCTTCAAAAGTACTAGTTACGGCCTAAGTAAATACATAGGTAATAAAAAGTTGGAACTAGTGGACTGCTGGGTAGTTATAAGTTAGCTAAAAACTAGCCTCCTTTCCTGCAGGGTACATACAAGAATACATACATGCGTATGTTTAGCGTTGAAATTACAACGAAGCCGTTAGGTAAAATTTTTAATGTAACTGTTTGACGAGACTTGGTTATGTAGAATTACAGGACCACATGGATAGTGGCAGCTTGTTCGCGCTTACTATGTTTCATATTTCATTTCTTTCTTTAGTAAAAGTGGAGTAGAAACTATATTTTAACCAAGTATTTTCTAACATGCAAACGAAAAGATTGGAGATAGGCTCTTGAGTTTAGATCAATCTGCATGAATTTCGTATCGTGTGTCATTGGAAATGAAAATTTATCTCCATGTTTTATGAATTTTTTTGAGGGAAATGTAGTGGAGAGTTAAGAGGTGTGTACTATTTATAACTCATGCTGGATTTTCGGTGACAGCAACACACAAAAATATTCTAAAGTATACCAAGGCCAAGACACTCCTTGTTAAGAAGGCGGTTTCGGGCAAGCCAGCGAGAACACAGCAAGCCTATACAGGGAGTAAGTTCATGTAAATAGTATAAGTTGAAAGATTGCTATCCTTTGTGAAATATATATTCATGAATATCGAGCACAACTACAAACAACATTACGCTCCCATCCATTAAGACAGCGCTGGTGGATCTTGGCAACGACTCACGATTGGCGATGATAAGAATAAAATCTGAGATGCATGGATGTTCAGGCTGATTGTGGAAAGTATCGAGGAGCAGATTTGTCAACGAGGTTATCCCACAATGTGGAGTCAGATTTCCTTTCTTTTCGACCCACTGCAGCCGGTGGTGGGAATTACATTTTACTTACATTCAACGATCGTTAACTCGGCCGAAAAAACTGGCTGAGCAGCAAAAATTCCAGCGATGCCAGCGAGATTAAAAAAGCGAAGTCTAAGGGCCAGTTTCTCAATGCCTGGTTAACACTAACCAGAGGTTAAACATCGTTTTCGACGTGATGGACTCCATAGCACACATATAGCAGGGATTCGAAAACGTCGGTAACGATGTTTAACCTGTAGTTAGTTTTAACCAGACATAGAGGAACTGGGCCTAAGCAACCACGCGCAGAAGTTGAATTTGGTTCTCTCAGATTATCGCAGTTCTGCCTCAAAAGTGTTTGTTTCCGGTCGTTTTCATGCATACGAACCGGAACCTAGACTGGCATATTCTCTTTGTGACCGGTTGTTGATATATCAAGCAGCTATACTTTGGCTTGCAAAAGCTCTGGACTTCATCTCAAGCTGTTCGGTAACTATACTGCTTAAATTGCGGTAGATCACTTAATGTGATGACAGTTTACTCTTTATTTCCGGGGTATAGGGGCATAAGGTGGTGGACGAGCTTGCGCCGTCTTACAGGAGGTTGGTTATACCGTTCGCTACTTGCAAGCGCAATATGAAATAATTCTTTACATTATTAGCGGGATGCAAATTTATGTAATTCTACCTACATTTTATACCGTAAAAGCTGAGCTAAGTCAAGCAGGACGTTTGTCATCGAAAAAGGATCTTATTCAGAAAAGCGTTCAATTTGGGCTGAACCTTCAGCTGTGCAGTAAATATTCAACAAATTTCTGTCTATAACAAGAACAGTAAGAGCTGAACGGGAAAGTTTCTCGTAGTTGGAGCTTTTTCAAATATGACACGCATACTTATGGCCTTATTCATAAAAAATAAAGTAGCCTTATAAAAGGTTTATAAATTGAAAAATGTATAAAAACGTCAATTTTTAAAGCTCTTTAAACCTACTTTATTATTTATGAATAAGGCCATTAATGGTTATTTACTTGCCCTAAAAATAATTCGTTTCGCTTCCTAAGAGCTTTTCAAAGTAAGCACTCGAAAAATTTTATAGACGCATATGTAATGTAATGTGTAATCAATCAGATTAGCCTATTATACTTGCAACAAAATCCAATTTTTTTCATACAAATTTATTTACTACATTGTATATATTTAAGCTCGTGCCATGACTGCAAATATTTTCATAAAAAATTCTCTTTGATTTAGATTAGTTGGCTATTTTTGTATGAATCTGCCTAGTTGCTTGTTTCGGATTCGCTAGTCGTTTTTTCGTTTTTTACTATTTTCGGCTGCTGTGATCCCACTGTGCAACGCTTTCCAATGGCCTCTTACAATAACACTATAAAGATGTAAATGCAATAAGTATAGTAGACAAAGGGGAAAGAATCGTATTCCTTGGCGTCAAGGTGGCAGTACTTAAAACACCATATTGTGAGATTCCTAATGGGAAGCTACGAGCTCACATATTTGAGTATATATGTATGTATCTGTGCGTGTTTCCCTTAGAATCTGTATGCCAAGCCATGCCAAGCATTCAGGTTGTATACACACATACTTACATACTTATTAGTATATGCGTATGTTTATTTTAATTTAGGTGTGTTTTTTGTCACATGTTTGTTTAGTGTTCAAATTTGTGTGCATACATATGTACATACATATGTAGCTAACTATGTATGTTCATGTGTTTATACTAGGTAAATTTCGCTGCAAGGCTTTAACTAATATAATTGAAAATTGTTTTGTTTTAATTAACTCTTTGCTTTTATTGCGGCAGCAGTGTAGCAATAAACACACACATGCATATGCATTTGCTGTTGCAATTTCTACAATGAAAATAAAAACACACACACGCATGCATATATGTATTTTGTATGTGATGACTCCATATGCACTTTCATCTATGTATGTATGTATGTATGTATATAAAAAGTAACACTGACCGTACACCTCTTCCAGCAGCTGCTACTAAAGCCTGCAACTGTCTGCTGCAATTTCCGTTAGTTTAATTGCACTTCAGTGCACTGCTCTTCGTTACTCTTCATCTAAGTACAATGGGCATACATATATACACATATATATGTATATATACACACACATACACGCATGCACGCATACACAACAATGAGGAAATGAAAAGTGTAACTAAAGCATAAAGTAAGAAATCGAAAAAAAAGGAAAAAACATCAAAAGCTGGAAAATCAACTGAAGTAGAGCCAAAGGTAGAAAAAATAAAATCATAAAAATAAAAATCTACAATAGAAGCTGTCAAATTACAGACAGCATAGCAATCAACTTGCAACACAAATGAAGAAATTAAAGAGTACACACAAAAATATGTACGGCATATGGCAAATGAAAGCAAAAACCTTGTAGATACCTTGCACTGCAAAAAATTGTGTAGCTATTTAGCTCCTAAATAGAGTAGACTTAAATTATTTTCGATGAAAGGTGCTAGACTTCAAATGCTCTTTGAGTTGAATAACGCCGAATATTAAATATTCCCTTTCAAGATATAATTTTTTTTTAGATTTAACCCTTTTTTAACACTAATTACACAGTGAGGAAAATTTCAAGTTTTGAGATGTCACATAAAAACGCCGAGACACGTTAACTCAATTTTGGGTGGTAGATTACGGCCCTGTATAACGTTTTTATTGATGAGGTAATTTTCGCAAAATATTTTTATATTAAATTTGCATTGTGAATGAAAAAAAGACAAACTTTATCAGGGCCAAAATTTAAAAATAAAAAAAAATGTGTAAATTCTTTTTGTTTGTGTGAAAGCCTGTTGTTTTACAAAAATATCAAACTATCAACGCAAAAAATTGGTTGATAAATAAAGTTAAAAATGGTCAAATGAAAATGCCACATAATTTATTTTTTATAAAATATGACTAGGAAAGAAATGTTATTCGTACGCCATGTATGAACTTTTAACGAAATCATAAATTTGGGTGGAAACATTTTGTAAAAAAATTATGACGTATTTTCATTTGACCATTTGCAACATTATTTATCAATCATTGTAAAAGAGAAGGCTTTAACACAAATCGAAAGAATTTGCAAAAAAAATGTATTTCAAAATTTTTTCCCAGTTAAAGTTTGTATTTATTTCATTCACAATGCTTTGAAAGCAGGTAAGGATTAGATTAGTATAAATTTGCGAAAATCAAATTAATTAATTTTATGTAAAAATGGCAATTTTTGGCATACTTTCGTATAAAACGGGATTTAGGTTATATTTCGGCGGGATTTTGTTAACCCAGTTACTGGCAACACTGGCAACGACCTTGATCCTGGTGCCTTGAACAATGTTCACTAAACGACGGATGTATTGGATTCTTCTCTTTGCACGGCCTTTCCTCTTCTTCTTCTTCTTGTTTGTAACGAACCTCTATTTGGCATTCCATTCTCCACTGGTTATTATAAGTGCTGTTATAAAGGCCGCTACAAAGAAAATCTATTTCTTCTGATTCATACAAAGTTCTCTGAAACCGGAGGAAGCTGAGCTGAAGCTCGTTTATAAGAAAGGAAAAATGGCCGTGTCTCGAAGAAACTAACCTGATGCTCTTTAAAATTGTCCAGTTTTAGTAAACTAAAATTTAAAAGAACAAAAGTGGGTCTCTCACATACAGCTTGAATTATGTATAACGGAGTGGTTTTGGATCATAAACATAAATTGAAAGAGCAGTCAATGAAGCCCTCAGTGAACGTTTTGCATTCCACTAAATTTTAGGCAACAGTTGGTGCTGAATCCAAGGATTCCACCCACCTTGACCGTACACGGCTAAAATTCATTCCATACTTAATATGGTGTGCTGATTATTAAGTCTTAAGTTTAAAAACTTTGTCAAATTGAGAGAAAACAGCTGATTTTGGCACAATGAGCGTGATGACATCCTTCCCTCTATACGGAGTTTTGTCGAATGAGGTCAAAAATTACAAAAAATACCATCTGGCATCCTAGATCGGACATCTGGAATTAAAACTCTGACGTCGGAATTAATTTGCATATTTTATTTTTTCGACCATTTTTGACGCTACATCTCTCTTTAGACAGTTAATCAGAGAGGGCATCAAAAACTACCCTTCATGACACATTTGTATATGTGCTCAAAACATTTTGTCTACCACAAAAAATGGCCGGAAGGTGGCTACTTCAAAAAAAGAATTCCCAATATATATTTATGTATGTATGTGCTATTTTCAACGGTGGATATGTAATATGAACGCGTGTATATTTCGACAAAGTTGCCACAGTGGGTGTGTGTGTGCGCGCGCGTACGGTGACAAGTGTGCCACTCATTGCTTGTTGACCGGTTTTGTAGTTCATCTGTGTTTGTTGCGCCAAAAATGGCGGAACGATGCGACCAATGATGAAGATGATAACGGCGTTGATGCGGCTGATGTTTATGACGCGATTGTCACTGTATACAAAGAAGAGCAGCAAATGCTTGCGCTCATATGAGATTTATGAGAAAGGGTTGCATGATACTTGTACATAAATAAGTATCTATTTTTATATATATACAGGTATGAATATATAAATACCCTGAGTTTTGAAATGTACAACATTTAGTCTGATTTAACTAAAATCTTTAATTCCTAGAAAAAAAAAATTTCATAATTGGGAAGGTGAAGAAATAAGGAACGATGCAGACTGAGATATTTATAATTTAACTAAAAACACTAACAAGGGTTGCGTATGTAGGAGCAGTGACAATAATAACAACTTGACCCTCAGATGTCCTATAAGTTATATTATTTCCTATTTGTCCACATCGTTTCTATATCATAAGACCCCTTAAACTGGTCTCAGGTGGGAAAGAGTGTAAAAATACACGAGCCTCTTTCATTTTTACTCACTATTTTCATATGAAATTCTGACTACTCAGATGCTGAAATCGTATTCCACATATCTCTGACTGGAATTTAATATTCTAGACCCCATGGAAGTAAGACGATTTTTACATCTCCAAAATTTTCCATACAATTCAAAAATCTCTTACAAATGCAAAATCTCACTGAACACTTGTCATCTCCATCGAAACATCTTCGATGTGTGATCACCGATAAGTTGAAGAAGCCTACCCCGAATAAGATTCCAAAAGACCAACTAGACTGTTGGCAATCCCTAAATCCAACGGTGGCAAGACTTTTCATAGGTTTTACTGGAGTTTAGTCTACAGGCTTTCACACAACATATTTAGGTACATAAGTGTCGCCTACAAAGACGTTTGTGGAATTTTTAGATTTCGATAGGCCAATCCACTTCATTACAACTGGTCGATAGGTATCAATTTTTTATGTTAAGCTGTTCAGTTATGGAGTTAAGCCACAGTAAATAGGTAAGCCTTCGTTGTCGTGCTTGGCTAAGTTAGTACAACTTTACAATAATTCACGAAATTGAATTAAATATAAGATAAATGGATGCCTTCCAACCAGGTGAGATGTAATACCTCAGACCATCCATCCATCTTTCATTAACAGTTGGAAACCCGTTCTTGGGCTACTCTAATAAGGGAATTCTCTCACACTTCATTTGGATAATTATCGTCATCGATTTCATAGAGAAGCTGGAACAGAGGGGCTGTCAGATTATCGCCTATACTGATGACGTGACACTGATGGTCCGAAGAAAATATCTGGATACTCTGTATTAGTATGCTATGAGTGTAGTGGCGACTAATCCCGAGAAAATGACCCCATCACGTTACCAAACTTCTCTCCATATCAGGCGTACTTTTTGTGCTTCCTGACCGGGTCAAGTACATATTTGTATATTATCTTATATGGGAAGCCAAAAATTGAAATGCGGGTTAAAAAGGCAGTAGTATTTATCTAAACTGCTTAAAAAGCGCCATAAGGTCTTCTCCAAAAGAAACCTACCGCCTATTTGAAACCATAAGGAAGACAATTAAGTTGTACAGGGTTATTGTCTGGTGGAATTCGCACGACATTTCTGCATTAGTAAGAGCATTAAAGCGAGTGCAAAGAGCCGCCTTTTCTGGAATTCTTACTCCAGCGCTCAACGCGATGCCTACGATGCAAACGCAGATATTGCGGGAAAGGCTGTGGCTGTCCGATTCGCTATCTGGCTATGAATCACTATTTAATTATCTCTTCAGTGCGGTATTCGAATAATCTGTTGACTATATATATTTAGTTTATACTTGAAAAAAATGGGTCGGCGCATACGAAGGCTAGCTCCGATTGGATGATCCTCTACACGCATCCCTCTAAGGGGTAAGTGGGGAGTGGTAAGCTCTGGAATCGGATTATATTAAATATATTTAGGATGTATCTAAATTATATGGCACAGTTGGATAAAGTTTAGGTTACCGGATTACTGAAGCATATTCCAAGAAAAGGTGGTTAGTATAAAGAAGACACATCACTTCATACGCGCTAGTGTAATTCACAGAAGCGTTCATATTTAGTTGGACAGGCGACTAGCAATTAGGTCAGGGAAACGCCTTACTTCTGCCTGGTCGCCTCATATTACTTTCAACACAGGCTGATTTGGGTTCAAAGGCACGCTGCCATTGAGGAAAACTGGCACGGCTAGTGAATTGGCTAGGCAGGGAACCTTTGTGGTCACTTCTTCTAACTTGGATGGTAGAGAACTTTCTGTGACAAACTTTGCACTGCTCGCAGACAGATCGGCTTAGCGAGTGCTGGTGAAAATAACTAGTGGCCATTAGGCGAACGCGGTTAGTCGAGGTAGGCTCTTCAGTTAGTTAGGCGCTAACAGACATCAAAGTGACATCAAAATTTTAAGCTTTTTAATTAGATTATTCATAAACATTCTCACTATGCAGGTTTGTAGCCCTATTAATTTTAGTAAAATGACGTGCAAATTTTTGTTGAAGGTGTTCCTGATTTTTTCCATACAAAAAAGTTTTCGAACAAACTTTGTGTGTAAGAAAATGCACGAACAAAAAATTTCCAAAAATCAACGGTAAGTGCAAGCTACTACGGATTTGCAGTTTGTTATACTAAAATTTAATAGGCCAACAAAAAAACATATAAAAATCTGATACAAAATTTAAATTTTGATCAACATTTATTAAAATACGTTGAACTTGAGTCGATGCTTTGAAAATGAATAAAAAATTTTACACACAGAAATCTGGTCACCGTACGTATACAGCTTGTCTGTTGTAAGAAGATAGATACGCTAAAGTAAATGCAGGAGCCCACTGTAAGCAGGCGCTCGTAACAGCTAAAGCATCATTGAAGAGAATATCAAGCAATCGCTGCAAACAACTCAGAGGCGCTTGCGCTTTTCGCCAGCAATTTCGACACTATCCGCCGGTCCGTCATGAATTGATTGGATCCTTACACTGATGTTGTTACTTTATTCATTTTTATTTTGTTTTTGTTTTTTTTTTTTGGCTTGTATACAATGTAAACTCAATGGCCCAATTACGTACGGGTGCGCTCTGTACCCATAGTTAGCTCTCGTAATACTGGTGAATTCGTGAAAAGTGGCTGCAATCTTTGCTGATTCGAAAATTGCGCGCCGTGTCATCCGCTGAATGCATTACCAAACAAGCGAAGTGTGTGCATGTGTGTGTATGCATGTATGTACATGTGTATGCATGCATGTACGTGTGTACTTTCAAATGTGAGCGATGACGACCTGTATCCCTGCCGCCATTTGCCATCGCGTTGCTGCAGTCCTTAAATTGCATACTGTAACAATGTTGGTCCATTGCAACGATGATGGGCAAAAACCAACATTCGACTCATCCATAAAAGGGGCACGCAAACCAAGGCAACGCAAAGCGCTGAACATCAAAGTGCTAGCAGCACAAAGTTGGCTGGCTCGTACAAACGCCCAGCGCCCAGCGCCCAGCTCAATTGCAAGGACAAGCGAGCGCAGAGATAAGGCTATACCAGTAAATAGAAGGGTTTATCCGAGTGCGCGCGTGTTTGTGTATTTGCTGCTGCTGCTGTTACTACTGTTGTTGGCGTACAAAACTTGTAAGTTGGGTGATTCTGTTGTTGTAACTGTTGTACGCCTCTATGAACGAGCTTTAATTAAACGAATCTCGCTGAAAATTTCGAAAATTGTAAGCCAATACTCCGCCGCTGTCGCTGAAGTTTGCGTCTTTGTTGTTTTGAACATTTTTTTAAAGGCTCTCTGAAAAGAGGAGTTAAGTTCGTTCGATTGCTGGTTTTATTTATTTCTTTTTTGTAAGTTAAAAGGTAATACAATTCATGTAGGCATAAAACAACGGACGCGTAATTTTTCACTGGCACTTTTTTTAATATATAAAATTTTCAGACCTAGTACAACGGTCCCATCAAGGACACCAAATTGGAATTTGTGTTGGAGCAGAAATTATGGCACAAATTTATAAGCTTCAACTTAGTTGATGAACTTAATACCACAGTCCGTAACCGGAGGTGTATTTCAAAGTCTTCCCAATTTGCGTCCACATCCCGATGGAAGAAAATGACGACGTATTCAAAGGCGCTCTCTATGAACTTTTTTGCTGCATTTACTTATGAGAGAGAGCTACGCTCGACACTAGGGCTGTGCGATTATTCGATTACTCGAGCAAGTTGGTTAATCAGTTATTCGGTTAATCAATTACTCGAGTAATCAAGATTTTGATTACTCAAAACGATGATTAATCGAGTTACTTGAAATATGATTACTCAAAAAAATTAATTTTGCTCGTTAAAAGAGTTTGCTTTGGAAAATGCTTATTTTCTTTTTTATATTCTGTATATGAAAAAAATATGTATGTATGTATGTATTTCCCTTTTATTTTTGAAAACGGAAACGTTTTTTTCAAAGTATCAAGGAACTTCAACTGCTTTATATGTATGTATGTAAAGAGTACTTTGAAATGTTCATTACTCATTTTATTCATAATGTTGATTAATCATAAAGCAAATTACTCAAATATTTTTGTTTTTGGTTAATCAAAATCTTGATTACTCGAGTAACTGAACATTTGAGTAATCATAATTTCCAATTAATCGAATAATTGAGTTATTTACTTTATGATTAATTAAAATTTTGAATAATCAATTAATCGCACAGCCCTACTCGACACAATAAAAAAAAAATCGGCTGTACGATCTCAACGCTAAAGTGAGCTAGGAGGGTATATTTGGCCAAAGTTTTGGAAAATTCATGTCATGGGTATTAAGAAACGTCTTAGGCACCGTCCAAGCGGAAGTCTATGCCATTAGGCTGAGCGCCGATATAGAATTATCGAAATTAGAGAGTCCTTATATTAAGTGATTGTCAGGCGGCACTTATGGCTTTCTCGTCTTTCTTGATCATTGGTCCGGGTGTTCAAATGGAAGCTTAATTCCCAGAATGGGAACGATGCTAGTCAACTGATATGGGGACCGGGTTACATGAGAGTCTAAGAAAATGGGGATGCTGATTAGTTAGCCAGAATGGATGCTGCCTGAGCCATTCCTTGCCGTTTGGCTAAACCACAAGGGTTTACTACCTACCACCTAAAAGATAATTACGGTTTTTTGATGGGCACTGCAGGCTAACAGGCCACTTGCGTAAGAAAGAAATCTGGTCTAGCGATCTATGTCACTTTTGTGATTCCGACTAAATAACTCAGTGCGAGGAGAGACCAGTCTGTTTGCATGTAGTTAAAAAAAAAAAAAACTTGCCCGTGGAAACAATGAGTTACCACTTCTGCATAGTTATAAACCACGCATAGTCCACAAAAAAGTCCAGAGGCATAGTCCGAAAGATTCAGGAGACTATGCCGAGTGTACTTTGAATTTCTATCAAATTATAAATTAAAAAAGTTTTATTTAACGTCAGTTGAGAAGCGCACGCGCAAAAATTTCATAAATGTATAAACGAAATGTTTGCACATGCAGTAGAACATAGCACGCATTTAGGCGCTTGGTGTTAGTAATCGCCTAAACACCGACAAAGTGAGATCTCCTGGAGAAGTTCATACAGTCTGATAAGCTGAGTGCACAATAGACCTACTGGTGGCAGTGCATGCTCTAATTAGACCTATCTATCTATCTAAGGCGCCACTGAGAATTGCTAAGAAGTTCGGCTACAAGCTACATTTATAATGGTAAGTAAAATTATCTGCCTAAGATTTCTGTAGAAAATTGTGATCCTCTATCTGTCATTGTTAGTAGTCTTAAATAAATTGCCTTTAAAATAAAGGGGTAAACTTTTCTTAAAAAAAAAAATACAAGAAAAATTTAATTGTACAAGTCTCAGAAAATAAATTGTAATTGAAGTCGTTGTATAGATCATTTTGACGGAAAATTGGTACCACTTTCGGCCAAAATGTTAAAAATATATGCCATCATAAAAACTCAAACACTCTGGACTAATAGTTTCTTCGGCGAAAAAGGTCCAAGAAGACATAGAACACACTATAAATATACATATGCATGAGCATTGTGTCAAGACCAGTTATCTCAAGTTGTCTTAAGAAATTTTATGAATAAATAATTTTGGACAACACGAATAATGACGGATTCGCAATAAAACGTCAATGCTACAAAACTACGTGTGCAGGTGATAAAGTATCAAGGCAAACTAAACATAAAAATATAGTATACTCATAAATATATCGCACGTTCAATACGATATGTACGTATATACAAAAGACAAGAATATTGAATTTTTCTCTATAAAAAGCGTTCCTTATTCGCCTATCGGCATTCATATTCACTATAAGGACGTAAGCAGTGTATGCCACCTTTTATTGAGATCATATGTATTGATTGATATGCGTATGTACTTATATTAGGGTGATTCAGAAAAAAAAGTTTTATTTTTTTTTCCTCGGAACCATGCCCAAACTTTCGTTTAGACGCCAAAATAAGTCACAGAAAATATGAATGCACGCATCGCGCTTTTCGATTTCCCATAAGAATAACACAGGGAAATTTGCTTTTTTTACTTCTGATTTTTGTATTTTTAAGAAGTGTACATTGTACTGTAACAGTCTGGGAGTGTAGAGAACTAAACGCTCTACAAAAAAGGCCTAAAGTCATTTTTCGAGAAGTCGACGAGGTCAAAGCCGAATTGACCAATATTTCAAATCTGACCTCGAATAACTTTTGACCGAGTTGACTTATCGAAAAATTACTTCACATTTTTTTGTTGAGCATTCAATTTTCTACCAAAGTGCTACAAAAACTTTACAGTGCAACGTATCGTTCGTTCAATATAAAAATCAGAAGAAAAAAACAATTGTATGTGTTTTTCTTCTGGGAAATCGAAAAGTGTGATGCGTACATTCCTAATATTAATATTACGTGCTCATATTTTCTGAGACTTACTTTGGCGGCTAAACGAAACTTTTGAGCATGATTCCGAGGAAAAAAAATTCCGAATCACCCTAATGTAAATGCATATGTATGTATGTATATGTGTACCATTGTTTAATAGCGACGACGTAACTAACAATCACCATAATGTTGATGGTAGCAATGTTGACAGTCGCACCACCTCTAATAATACATTTCTTCATTCACTTAACTATGTATTTAGGTATATGAAGGTTATTATATTAGTTAATACTATGTATGTTTACAAATATGTAGCTACTTGCATATCAGTGTATCAGCAGCACAACCGCGCATTATTTAAGAAACATAACGAGTTCACTCTCATTCACTTTTTTGTTGCTAATAATATTATTGCTTTGTTGCGAGTTCACATTGGTCATAAAATTCGTTATGCCCTCGTACATTGTTTATAGACATGATAAAGTGTGTTAACGCTTGCAAACGTTCTTATAAATAAATATCTGTTAACATAGATAAATATGACAATGCAAGGGTATTGTGTACAAACGCAAGCACCTGTCCTGCTGGTGTGCATATGTACAATGTCCATAATTATGTACATACATACATATGTATGTACGTATAAGCTTTGTGGCATACATTAAGGCGTTATGGCGCATATGTAGTACTTACTTAGCGCAGCTAATGATGAATGAGTGAGTAAATGAATGAAAAGGGAGCGTCTAGTACAGAAGTCATTTTGGACATTTCTCTATCATTTGATGAGTCAATTTCTAACCTAAGTGGTTAACGAGTATGAATTCAGATATGGGTAACATGAAGGCAGAATAAGTTACGATGATGATGACGAAGTTATAAAGTGTGCACGTGTAAAGAGAGACTTATTTACTATTCTAAAAAAGTTGAAAAACGTTTTTCAATGCCAATGTTGATGTAAAACGAAATTAGCTTGAATTTTTTTGTTGTTGGTGGTTGGTTCTAACAGGGAAAATATATGATATATTTTAGAACGAAATTTTGTCATACAATGTCAAATTCCACAGAAAGAAGGATGCCTCTGAGAATAATAAACTGCCGAAACTGGTTTGTCTCGAAATCGGAGACAAGGCGTGACGGAAACTCGTTTAAAATACATAAGAGTTGGAAAACACCAGAATTGCCAATTTAAGCCCGCGAAAAAAGAAAAAAGAATGAGTTAAAAAATAAAAGTCGGTGACTGATTTATATTGCTGACTTTTAAAAGTAAAAGTCACTCACTGATTTTTATTAATGACTTTTATAAATAAAAGTCTTCAATAACTGTTATTTAAGACATATAATCTAAAAATCAAAAATAATTGTTATTTTAAATTTATAATATAAATATCAAAAATAATTATTTTTTTTATGAATTTTGCATAAAAATTGTAAATAAAAATTTATTTTCAAATTCGAGTCTCAGTGAAAAAAGAAATCGATTGGTATGTACCACTTAGTTGTAGAACATTTCCTTCATAGTGAATTTTTCCATGAGAGTCTTCGTCAATAACTGTTATGTTCGGTCCCTGTTTCAAATTATTTCTGCAAAATATTTATAAAGGAGGCAAATCTCTTCAAAAATATGTCTAAATGAAAGTAAGCACCAACACTACTTTTGGTTTCACATCAATATTGACTATTAGTCCAAGATCCGACAAATTTAACATGTTAATAAATATTTTGCGAGTGAGTTGGCTGAAAAAATTCTGGCCAGGATATTTTTAATTAAATATAAAAAGAAAATATTACCATTTTTTTAATTCTGCACCCATTTGTTTAATGAACAAATTATATACCGATCGAAAGTATTAAGCTTATAGAATGTGAAAACAGTGAATTGTCTATTCTTTTCTTGGCCTAGCTATCGGGTTAGCAGGCATGAACAGGTAGGTAATATTAGTAATTTTCACTCATCCTTTTAACATATCGCTAGCTAAGAATGAAAAGTTGCTAAATCCACTTTTTATGAAAACTCATATTTTGATATAAGAGGCTAGAGAAATTGAGTATGCATCGTTTCGAAAATTATAAAGGGACTTATTTTATTTTTTCCTCTTCATAAGCAATAAAAGGAAAATTTGCTAAGTCCAAAAGAAGCAACACAAATCCGATAAGGCCAAAACCATACGACATCCTTTAATAAATATCGAATCCTTCTGATTTTTATGGAGCTTTGCTTTGCTTTAAAGGCGCAAAATGTTTGATTCAAAGTCTTGCAAATGGCTATAGGAAGATTTTTTACTCTCCTGTAAAATTTTTAAAATGGGACTTATCAACTTTTCTTTCCAAGCTAGCGATATTCTATAGAGTTTATGCTTTCGATTGGTATTATGCAATTTTTTCATTAAACAAATGAGTGCAAAGTAAAAAACAATAATAATAATAATAATAATATTTTAATATATAAATAAAAATATCCTAGCCAGGATTTTTTCAGCTAACCCACTCGAGAAATATTTCCTAAAACACTAATTCCATACAAAGCAGATTTCATCCATTAAACAGATGGCTGAAGGTCGTGCCTTTGTCGGATCTCCTACGAATATTGTCATTAATATTTTATTCAGCTTTAACAGAAAATATCGATTGATTTAAATTTGGAAAACTACTTTAAACTACTTTCTAAATAAAGCTTTTTCATGCCATATAAAACATATATTTTAGTAACCCTGGTTGATAAATAGAGTTTGACTTTTAAACAGATGGCAACGCACTTTAAAAATATTTTTATAATTAAGGCTTCTCTAAAATTCTTTCGCTGACTTCCATGTTCTAACATCTCACTTAAACTTTTGATTAAACAAATTTGATTTTTAAGCAGGTGGCAAGGCTCTTGAAAAATATTTTTTGGAAACTGCGGCTTGTTCGAAATTCATATTGCTATATTTCATTTAACTTTAAGTTTTAATAAATTTGTTTTTTAAACAGGTGGCAACTCTCGTAACAAACATATTGGAAGTAAAACTTTCTCGAATTTCGCTATGTTTTTGCACATATTTTAGTACTCCATGTAACTTTAATAAAATTTTATTTTACTTATTAAATAGGTGGCAACACTCAAACAAATTATTTTCGACGTAAACTTTCTCAAGCTTCTTTCATCTGTTACCCATCATTTACTACTTGATATAACTTACTTCATTTACCTTTCTAGGCAGGTGGCAAATCTCTTCGAAGATAAAACTTTTTTAGTTTTGTTCCCTTGAGTTTCGAATTTTTAAATTTGTAATTTTAGTTTAATGCAATACTATAAGTAGTTGACAACACCCTTAAACCGATTATGTTAATCCATTTTATAAGCTAACTGTGTACCACAAACACTGCCTACTCACAACACTCATTCACTCATTGGATTTAACTTTTGCATATATATATAAGTGAGTCTAAATATATCTTAGCATGCCTTATTTGGTGCGTAGAGGTTGGTTTGACCTCAAAATTTGAGGCTCATTTGGAATATTTTTAAATTTAGTAAAATTTTCCACGCCTCGAGCATTAAAATTTACTGAGTAGCCTTCCTCCATAATGAATAACTTAATTAAAAATACAGATATACATATGTATGTATGTATGTAAAAACGAGGGTGGGAGCTAAGTAGCATTCCTCATGCAATTATTTTAATCAATTAACACGAATACGCGTCTTTGTAATAATTGAATTATAATCTAAGGCAACTAGGCAACCAAATTCCGGCGAAATCCAATGCATGGACTTCTGAGGCTGGCTGAGAATAACTAGGCGATTACAAAAGACTTTTAGGAGACCACAAATTTTAATTTTAATTTAGCTATAAATAAATAAGAGCAGATAGATAGTATGCATGTACATTAGGGCGGAGTAATTTAATTTCGAAAAAAGTGTATGGCATATTCAAATTCTACATTCGATTCTAAAATAGTGAACAAACTATATACAAAAAATTACGTTTGAGCCTCCCAATTTTGAATAGAAAAATAGGTGTATTATCATTTTTTCGGAACGAAGTTAATTTTTAGTTTAAAAAGTTTTGTGTATACTTCATAAAATATAATGCTTTTAATTTTGCGAAATTGGGTAAGTCAAACGTAAATTTTAGTACATAGTTTCTGCGCCATTTTTGCTTAGAAATAATCGCAGAACTTGAATTTGTTATACACTTTCTTCGAAAATTTAGCTTCAATCAAATTACTCCACCCTAATGTACATACATAGCAAAAAGGCAAGAGAAAATACACACCAACCATAACAACAGCAAAATTTAAGCATCGCATAATTCATAAACACGCGCAGCGCCCAACCGCATCGAAAATGTTTCGGAAAAAAAAAAGCGAAAATGAAGGGAAGTTTGTAACGCAAATTCGTCCCACGAAACATTTACATTTAGCTGAAATTCCTTTGCGGCTGAAATTATGCTCTATACGTAGCATAACTTTAGCATATAATTAATATGCAACTAATCAACGAAACAAACCCGGACAGGCGCTGTCATTGGGTTTTCAATTAAAAATATGATACACCAAAATACTTAGCGGAAGGCAGACACTACATAACTAGAAGGATAATGACAAGCACAGAAGCGCGGATGCGTGTTGAACTTGTAGGGCAACTCATCAACAGCGCGAAGATGACGAGTGTTGGTAGCTTAAAAATTAAATTAAAATTTAACGAACGAGCAACAGCGCAACTTGGGAAAGGAAAGTCGAACGGTAGAAAAAGGATGTCAAAGGAAGTGAAAGAGCGCTGGCTAATCGCCGAATGCGAGTGTGCAAATTGGCGGCGGAGTAATGAGTAAATGATAATACTCAGGCATGGATGGTTGTACGAGTACAAGCATGCATATGTATGTATGTGAAGCTAAGCGACGGCAATGCAAATGCCAGAAAAATAGTTCATCAACTGCCTACGTGCTGAAATTCTATGAAAATCCTTAAATAAATTAAGCGGGATGACGGTAATGGAATGCTGATGGCTGTGGGGGGGTATCTGGCTGATGGTGGTTGTATGAAAAGTCTTTAAAATGGAATTTAGTATACGCTGATCAGCCGTAGATATATTTTCTGAATTTTACTGCGTACGCAGTGTACTCGTAAAACACTAAAGCAAAGATATCTATGCTACGAGAATGATTTGTGTAACTAATTACAAAATAATTATTTAATGAAAAGATATCGTACATATCTCATATCGGTACTTTCCACTTGCTTCTAAAGATATGCTTTACTGTTTTTCACGTAATTACCTAATTATAGTTTGATATGGTTTCTTTAACTGCCTTAAAAAAACTTAAGTGCATAGCATAGGAATGTCAGCATTCGTCCGGATCCGACACACTTGCTCTTTGAAAAACCGCAAACCTTTCCAAATGAACCATATTCTCTTCGTTTCTCGACCTCTGAATAGTCTGAAGTCAAGTCAATGGGTCGTTTAACAATCTTGTAAGGCCCTTTCTTTAAAATAAAAGATTTGTTAAGCCGATATCTATGTGCCTCCCTTACGGACATCACGGGCGGTTGAGCAAACATTCGTCCTCCTCCTTAACGTCAGCCATCTCTTCCTGGAACACACTAAAGCCGCTACGCAGTGATCGGATAAAGCCGTGGCTTCAGAAAGCTTCATTTTGTCTTTTTTGAAGAGTGAAAATTTTAGTTCATAAAACCACATGTAATAAGTTTCTATTACATCATCGCACAGTGTACTACTTTGAGTTATCGAAAGTCTGAAATTTTTGAAAACTGCTTTTTTTAGATGCATATTAGAGTGCATTTTATTTCAGTGGCAGCTTGCTGACGTCATGATGTTTACATGTACATTCCATACCACTTGAGTTCGACTGTCTCAACTGTGTTTATGGAAAACTTCAACACTTTAGAGAGTATGCGCCAAATATTTGTAGAAATCGTTGAACAAAATAAAATTACAGTTGAAAGAAATGTGTGCTAGTATGATGAAAAGTGGAGTGAGAGGCATATTATTGGAGAGAGAGTTCTAAACGTGTGTTTTTTTCAATGACCCAGGATTATTAATACAAAATTTACTGAAAAGATTCTAAAGCACACATACGAGTATTTACATGAAAAATCCGGTCAAACATATGTATATGTATATATATATTTTTTTTAATAAAATTACATATTGAAGTATTTAGAGAGTATAAAAATGGTTCTCATTTTTTACAAAGCAATCGCATTTTTGGCTAGTATATTTCAGGATGAATGTATAAGGCTTGAGTCAAGAGCGTGTATGAGCAAATGCAATTTTTGACAGCAAATTTTAGTTACGTGGTTTTGCAGAATGACGATACGCGGTTTTGTGCTTTAAACGGCGATATGTACGACAAAGTATGTATGTATGTTTCGCCAAACCCAACCAGCAAAAAACATTGAAGGTTTTATATTACAAAAGCACAAAATGCGAGGAAAATTTTCTAAGAGCAACATGTATTATGTTTCTTAATTTAATTTTTCATACTCAAACCTACCTACATAAATACATAATGACATTTCCGCGTACTCGTATGGCTTAAAACCAATGTTGTGTAAGTCAGCAATATCTTTTCGCGAGCTGCCTTAGTCCGTTAAATGAAGATAAGTATGTAGTACATATTTAGTGATGTATAAAAATATTCACTCAAATATAATCCTTATCCTTACTTGGGCACTCATTTAAACTCATTTTCATTGATGAAAGAAAAATTTTAACAATGAAAATTCTAGACCTCTAGTAATTATCTCCATAAAATAAATACAGCAAAATTTAATTAGCGTTTAATAGTTTTAAGCTGTTTATGAGCAAACAAGTTTTAAAAGCAATAATTAATGCTAAGCCTTGAGCAATTAATTTTTTGAGAGGAATTTAATATGACATGCTTATTTTCGAGTATGTAGTTGAATGTGAACAGCGATAATAAAATCAGCATCGAAATCCAATGCGGAACCACTCTTGCCAACAAGTGCTACTTTGGACTGTGTAGGCAATTCAGAAGTAAAGTCCTCTCTCGACGTACAAAAATCACAATCAATGAGTCATTCATCGTGCCCGTGCTGGTATATGTTGCAGAAGCTTGGACAAAGACAAAATCCGATGAGGCGGCTCTTGTAGTATTCGAGAGAAAGATTTTGAAGAAGACTTAGTGATGAGCAGATGATGGAATGATGAGCTCTAAACGATTTACAATGATATGGACATAGTGCAGCGCATCAAAATACAGCGGCTCCGCTGGCTTGGTCATGTCGTTCGAATGGACACCGACGCTGCAGCTCTGAAAGTATTCAACTCGGAACCCGCTGGTGGTAGCAGAGAAAGAGCGAGGCCCCCACTGCGATGGAAAGACCAAGAAGAAGGTCTTGGCTTCACTTGGCCTTTCCAATTGGGATCAGTTGGCGCAGAGGAGAAGCGACGGGCGTGCTTTGTTGAACCCGTCAAAAATCGCTCAGCCGGTTACAGAGCCAAAGAAGAAGAAGCTGAGTGTTTTAAAATCGGATGATATAGCAACAAGTTTTATGAAGAGCCTTGTATGTCCCTTCCAAAACAAATACCCGTACAATGGAATTCTTATAATTTCTGACCAGACGGTCTTGCAATACTCACAATTTGAGGGCTTCTCTTGAACTCATAAAGGATTTCAACGCTTCGCTCATAAGAAAAATGTTTGGAAATACATAATATATAGGGCTTTTCAAATAAAGGCGTGTAGACGTTGAAGTTGAATAAAACAAGGTGTACGCTATATATTTTTTTTAAAGATATTATTTTTGGAATATAATTTTGTCTAAATGTCCGCCACGTTCTCTGTGTTGACGCGTATCCAAGCGGTCTAATTTTCCATCACTCATTTGAGCGATGGCCTGGGTTATGAGTTATGAGGACCTAAAATCCGCACACAAAACCGTACTATTTTTGGATGCACTTGCACCTCGAGGACTTCATTTGGGTTAGTGTTGCTCCATGTTTCATACTAACATAACATGCAGCCACTGCATCTTACATAAAGAGCTTCTATTCAACATAACGAAAATGGAGTGAAAAGGGACCTCCAATGAGTGTTTTCGAAGCGCTCCGAATATTTTGTGAAGAGGTAGTCAAAGTATTTTTTTGTTATCTTGTTTTGCTCTTCTGTGTATCTAATCTGAAAGATGAAAATGAAATTTTCTGCAAAGGGACACTGCAAATAAGTTTTTTATGTTATGATAATTGCGAAGGCCCTAAAAAATTGATTTTTTTTTTTTATTTTTTCCTAATTTAATCCTTTTTCACTAACTTATGAAAGTTTAATCTGTCATTGATATATTAATTAGAGTTCCCCTGGCATTTTGCATATATCCAACCATCTCTCTATATATCCGACCACCTCTCTATAGTGTACTACTTTGTTGTTAGATTCGATGGCCCTATCTAAGGAAGCTCAGGCAAGAAGGTCGATCATTGAGTGTTATACTACTTTGCATTCCTTAACCAGCTTAGATTTGGTAATCAGATTTTCTATTACTAACAGCGCCAGCAGGCTGTCAGAACACACTGTTGTTTTATTTTTATTCCTGCCTGAAATATTTAAGATTTTATAGGTTTGAAGGGAACCTAGCACTTTTGCATGAAAGATGATTTTTTATACTTCCCTTGACACAGGAGCAGAGGAGTAGACTGCCACGTCTACATCGGATTTCAACAAGGATACGTCGATGTAGGAAGAGTTAGTCTCTGACGCGACCACACCATCTCTTTTCCTTTTTTACTGCATGGGAGTTCCACTTGTGCGCCGCAGTTGCTGCCAAGATTGGCTACCCATGTCCAAAGTTTACAGTCGCGCAATGAATTGATTTCTGTATCTTACCACCGATTTAATATGGCCTTCTTGCAGGTGAACGTGGATAGGTATCAGCCTTAGGATAGCGTTTAACGCATCTGTCGGCCAGGGTATTAGTGCACCTATTAGACCAAGCTACCACAAAAAGGCCATGTATCTACATACATAAATAGTTGGTCCTCTAATAGCGGTAGTGCCCAGTTTATACTGAAAATTTTCTTTCAAGTGGTAGTATGATATGCAGATTTTCTAGCTTCATGGATAAACATTTAAACCGCTGCTAATAGTACAAGGATATTTAACTTATTTATGTTTCTAACTGATCCCATATGCCAGCATTTTTTTGCGATTTCCCGCAGAAAAAGTTTGTCTCTTCACAGGACAAAATCCGTCATCTGCGACTACTTTCCATTGTTTATTTGACAAGATTATTTTTACTAAGCGATTATGTGTTACTATAACAAGCTAAGTATACATTGAAATATATGAATTTGAGTCTTTCAATGACCTTTGTGATTTAAAACGCTATGCAGACGAAAAACAAAAATCAATATTACATACACTCTAAAAAAAAAATTGTGTAGATTTCATACCTAAAAGGTAGGTTACTGATTTCCTACCTTATTATTCGCGAAATTACATGCTCGATTATTCGACGAACAGGTTGTTTAAATTTCGGACTTTTTAGAGCGTAATATAGCTGCTGTAGTGTGCGTAAATTTACTACGAAAGTGTGTACAAGTTACACACTTTCTAGATTTCCCCCGTCGAATTGTGTAAAGCCGCTAACAACAAGGATTTTTACACACGAAAATGTGTAAACGAGAAAAATACATATCCGTCGTGTAAATTTACCAAAAAAAATTTAAAAATAAACAAAAATATACTCAATTTAAAGTCGCATTTTTAAACAGATTTTTTAGAGTGTAATAAATGACATCGCTGCTGCTTGAAGACGCTTAAGGCACAATATTTTGGGCGTGCTTTTTTCGTGCAAGAAATTCATTTTAGCATTACATGCAATTTAAAGTCCCGCCAGACTCTCATTATAAATTAAATTATTTAATTTTTTTCATCGACGCGACATGCCATGTCAGCCGACATTTACGACAACAACAACCAACAAACTAAATACGTATGTATGTACATACATATGTACTTGGTTAGGTGTAATTTATGCAAATACGTTGATATCTAATTATGAGCGAATAGAGACAAAACCTCAAAAATAACGCCAACTGAATCGCGCCATAACGTTCGTAACACTTATGCACATACATACAAGTATACATACACATGTACTGAATGCGTGGAAACTAACACACACATTATTAACTCTGTGTTTTCAATGAGTTCATGGCCGATAATTTTTTGCTTTTATTTTCTGGCTAGCAAAATCGTCTGAAGTAACTGTGGCTGCATAAATACATATACATATAAGGACACGCACATGTACATCATATGTAGATATGTAGGTTCACTGGCTCATACACGCATTTCATTTGAGAAAGGAGTATGATAATAGTATATTATATATATTAGACTGTGCAGAAAAAAAGGAATGTTTTTTTCTTTCGGTCCCATGTGAAAATTTAGTTTTCGGCCACAAAAAAAAAATTTTTTGCACAATTTCAGTACTCCATCTTCATTTTTAAATTCGCGCTTGCAAAAATAAGAACTTTTAATGAAAAAAAAAACATTATCCCCTACTCTTCGATAAAAAGTTAAATATAACAAATAAAAAACAACAAACTAGCCAATTAAATTTTGGTATAATAGTTTTTGGCAATTTTTTTTGTTGCATATTTCGTTAATTTTTTCCATACAAATTAGGCGTCGTACACATTCATTAAAGAAACGTATCGGAAAAAACTAAATTATTCAAAATTCTAACTAAAAAATTAGTTTTTTGTAACCGACAACGATGGGAAAAACATCCTTTTTATTTGACACAGTGTAATATATACAAAAAAAAACTATGAATGTCGACGCCATTTTTAGCCGCTTCAAACCTTTTTACCCAAAAGTCTTTCAATAATTTGAAACTTTTACTTATATGGTTTTTGTTAAAGCTTGAACAATATTTCCGTTAAAAAACGATAAAAAAGGTTGTAAATATTAAAAAAAAAACTTTTTCGAGTGACTGTGTATATGTACATGTATATGGCCACTCAAGCTCTCTTCGGAGACCATTTTTCATTCGCACCACCGGTTTTCTATAAGTTTTTATGTTATAGCACCAGTTAAGAAAGGCCTCTCTTATTATTTTTCATATTTTTTGCCAAGCCATTTGTGAAATATTAATTTTTGAAAAAAAGTTACTCCCTTAAGACTGGTTTTCACTATGTCACATTTTGACGCCAGAATTTGGCGACATATTTTAACACAACTTTATCTCCTTTATCCATACCTTTACCGATAATATAATGGCCAAAAACAGACAGATAGCCGATTTAGCAGCGCATGTATACGACTAAAGACCTATGCTGATCCAAATCAATCGATAAACCGCTTTTTAATCCCATTTGACAATGTGTTTTCACTTACTTGACGCCTTTTCAAAGCCTTTTCGGAACATAAAATTCAAAATTTTCAAAACCGTATATCTATAAATTTTTTTATAAAAAATTTTATTTTCAAAAAGTACTGATCGATTTTCTTGAAAATATTTTCTAAAAAAAAAATGCCCTCATTCTGCAACTTCTATGTCTGACCCGATAATGGTGCAACAATGGGATCTATTATGTCGAATTCTTAAATTAATGAAAAACTAACAGATTTTGTCCAAATATTAATCAAAAATATAAAAATACTTTGTAGTAAGGAAGAATTTCTATGCATAATGGCAGTGGGAAGTGCTACACCACGACTTATCACTTTCTCGTAATCGCTTGGTAAATCCAATGATTTTTTTTCTATGAAATATGAGCAGGAAATAATGTTACGCATACACGATAACAATTGATTAGGCGAAAGTAATGAAACATAGCGTTCCCACAACAATTATGTAGAAAAATTTGTCCCCTACTATAGGTTATTTTTATCTTTTTGATTAATGCAGTGGATTTGACGCAATCGTTCTTGGCGCTGTGTTGCATAAAATTTGTTTTTGTTAATTTAAAAAATTTAAAACATTTGATCCCATATTCAGACTAGGCTTAAAATTTGCAGCATAAATGACAGCTTTTTAGAAAATATTTTCCCAGAAATCGGTCAGTAAGGGATTTTTGAAAATCAACATCCTATATTAAAAATTTGAAAAATTTGTAAAAGTTTGAAAATTTTATAGGAAAACGGTTTCGAAATTTTTTTTAGATTTTGTATTCTAAAACTGTCTTGAAAATAAATATTTTAAAATAAAAAAATTATCCCAATTGGCCCATTTTACCCACAATACATTAAAAATTTGAAAATATTGTAAATATTTGAAAATTTTATAGGAATACGGTTTTGAAATTTTTTCGATTTTGTATTCTAAGACTGTTTTGAAAATAAAAATTTTCAAATAAAAAATTATCATAATGGGCTCATTTTACCCAAAATATATTAAAAATTCGAAAATTTCTTAAAAATTTTAAAATTTCTTAAAAATTGTATAGAAATACGGTTTTGAAATTTTTTCGATTTCGCATTCAAAAATTGTTTTGAAAATAAAAATTTTCAAATAAAAAATTATCTCAAATGGCCCATTTTACCCAATATTATGGGAATTCATAAAAAAAATTAATTTCTTTTTTCAAAAACTAAAATCTCGAAAAAGCTCAATCAAAAAGTTAAGAATTAAATTAGTACTATAACATAAAAAATTACGTAAAAGTTTGGAGACTCAAAAACCAAATGGTGTCTGTATTGGGCTGGAATGCTCCATATACTTACATATATATGTAGATATGAGCAATTAAGTTAACTTACTAAACTTTCAGCATTTTCCCCCACTTTTTGACTGCATATGGTGAGCGCGCACGCTTGTATCTACCGCTATTTCACACTCGCTTACGATTCACCGCACCACACACTTCAACGCTTGCAAAAAAGCGTTAATGTGTGTATACATTTTTAACCTAGTTTACATGACTTTTTGCGGTTTCTGTTTGTTATTTCAGTGCTTTAATTTTTTTCATAATTTTAAGTGTGTAAAAGTAAATACTTACGTAAATGTGTATGTTTCTCAATTGAAATTTCTATGCAAATTCAGATATGTATGTATGTATGTGTACTTGTATTAGGATGACTCACAGTCTATACAAGAAAAAAGTTGGTACTCCTTCTACAGGTAAACCAGGGAACGTTGTAAATTTTTCCCATCGTCAAATATTTAAAACAAAATCGCATTTCATAGATATTTTCAAGTGGAAATCCATGCCATGGTTGTCGCAATTTGTCACACTGGACCATAGGCGCAACCATATGACTACTTTAAAGAAGGGTTTGGTGATCTGCAACCGCAATCAAGTCGAGTGGATGAAACATCGATACACTTTAGTACAACGAAGATGAAAGATTAATTTAAACAGTAGCCTACAACAGTTGTAAATGCACCAAAGAGTACCCAATGTGGATCTGCCCGCAAATCGGAGGGAACTTTACAAAGTCTTGCCAAGCTTACGTGAGCTTGCCAAGCTTACGTGAGGACCATTTTTCCAGTGAGCCAGAAATCGTTTAAAGGTACATTTTCTTGTCAAGAAGTTAGACGTTCAGTTTCCAGAAATTTAGAGCCCTAATGAACCTAATTAGAAAGTACTCCGACACTGTAAGGAGAAATTCCCTGCCCAGTCACGAGTGCATCATTGTTGCTCTCAGGACACTGTCAGCCGCTTAGCTAGAAAAGTATACCCTAACCAACTAACTTACTAACTAACTGACATTAAACACTTGAGTAATTCCATCACTTTTTTATTGCAAGCTTCAAAATAATCGCAAAAAAGTTTCAAAAGCCTCTGAAATTACTGCATTTTAAAAAAAGAAAATTCGTGAAAATTTACGCTAAATTAAAAAAAAAAATACTTAAAATGTTTTATAAGAAACACTTATGCTTCTATTTAAATAATAAGTAGAATGCAATACCGTATATTTTTTCCAGCTCAGGAGCCAACGTATTAGAATTTTGTTAGGATACACGAAATCCATTTACCACATTTTAACAAATATTTTTGAGGCAACAGCAAATTTTCCTTGAGGCATCCTAATATGTACATATGTCCGTAAATATGTATGTATGTACATTTATGCGTTTGCGGTTATGTATTTATTTAGCAGCTACAGCAAGTAAATTCTAGCTTTTCGCATTTTTTGCTTTACCAGATTTTTTTCCCCATTTAAACAAATTACTATTTTCCGCATTTTTTGTGCCTATTATTGTCTGTTTGCTGAATCCTCCTACAGCCCTGACTATGTAACTCACCTTCACGCATTCATTTTCAACAACTAAATATTTCACAGCCACATAAGTCACTACACACTTTGTCTATGTCTGTCTATATGCGTTTTTTTGTGTGAGCGCAGCGAATTTCATTTTATGTATTTCAAAAATGCTTCAAAACACGCGCAAAAATAAGCAAAAGTAAGCAACACATAATAACCCTCTACCCCCGGCGCGCCCTTTTCTTAAAAACACTTCGTGCTTTAGAGTAAAGTAAAGTATATTTCTAGGCGCAACACTTCAACGCTTCCATTCAGCGTCTTCATATGCTCACTAACATACATACATACATACATCCATACCTATATAGAAAAATATGCATAACTGTGTGTGTGTGTATCTATTTAGTATTCCTTGCTTATTGTGCGTCCTCTGGGTCAACGCCAGCCTAGACGCCCAACTGTGCCGTCGTGCGCTGGCTGACCTTCACCTGCATTGCTTGCATTAAAATACATATTAAACGTGCGTACGTATGTATTATAAATATGTATGTATGTTTGTTACAAATACTAGAAACACACGCACACCTAAAGTGGCATACATTTTTTAAAAGTTTTATACACGCTTATGAGCGCTAGCTTGGCTCAGATTGTCTGTAGTGTTCACAAATAAAAGCCATTAAAATATATGTATCTACCAACATTATTCTGTTTCTGTGTATCTGCATGAGTATCTGTGTCTTTGGTATGCTTTCAAAAACGAAGCACTCAAAAATATATACACATATATATATAATAGAACGTATCTGCATAGCATTCAGTAGATAGCAGTACTGTGCGTGTCCTGCTTGCATACACACATATGTAAATACATATTTTCAAAAGCTAACTGCAAGTACCAGCACTTTGTACTTGAATGTTAATTTACACTTTTGCATATTTTTATTAAAAATGTATGAAATTTCATTCGCCATGTGCAATAAGACATATCTGAATATGAGTATATACATACATACGTACATGCATATATACATACATACATGCATAGAACTTGTAAGAGATACTTAAAACCGAAACAAATCGCGATGGATGTTCACTTCGGTTTAATTTCTATTTAAGTCAAAGCTTTAAGGTTACAAATTACATAAGTTAGAATAAAAGCTAAGTCGAGTTATAGCTCATTTACAGCAAAAATAAATTTGGATAATCAGGTTTGCAGGTCGGTATCGTATTTATTAAGATATTGAGTTTAAAACACATATCTATAAATATACTAAAATTGTAACAGGCCGATGTCTGTAAATTACAGATATTGCAGAAAAATTTATATGGGGGCTCTTTATTAATTTAATTTAATTGATAAGGTAAATTAAAGATTAGCAATATGGGTATCAAACTGAATTGGTTTAGGAAATTTTACAGCCAAAAATATTTTTGAGGAGGGTTGCCACCAGTTTTAAATATTTTATTCAATTAAAATACTTATAATAAAATTGTAATAGGCCGATATCTGTACATTAGGATATTAAAGAAAAATTAATACAAGGGGCTTTTATTAAAGCACAAAAGCCAACTCAACAATTTTTCGAATTTTCGTCTGTCTGTCTGTATATTTGTACGCGCAGCACTCCAAAACTAATGCATGGAATTGAATGCAATTTTCACTGATGTATTGCCAGGGATCCAACTTGAAATATAGAAAGGAAAAAATTAGAGGGTTGCTACCTTTTTGAAAATTGCAGTTAAAAAAACTGATAAGATAAAGTAAAATAATGCAATATGGCTGTCAGCAGAAAGAGGTTTAAGAAGGCTCACAGCCGAAAATATTTTTGTGGAAGGTTGCCACATGTTTGAGAATTTTAATTTAATTTAATTGATAAGATAAATTAAAAATTAGCAATATCAAACTGAAGTGGTTAAGAAAATGTTACAGCCAAAAATATTTTTAGGAGGGTTGCCACCTGTTTGAAATATTTTATTTAATTAAATGAGGAAAATAAATGAAATATTTACATAGCCGATGAGCGTAAATTGGGGATCATCAGAGTTTTTTTAATGCACGTTTGGTTTTGTTCTCAGTTCGCCCATTTTCAGTCTGTCACTATAATTCGTTGGCTTTCGTACATTGATTAACTCAGCGATAACGCGTCAATCAGCCATTCTCATCTTGTCTATTTTAGATCAAGAACTATGTAGTCACTGTAGAAAGCGCACTCTGTCTCTCAGAATTCCAAAAATGTAAATAAATTCTTGATTTTCTGATCTAAGAAAATCTAACAAAGCTTATGTCCAAGTACATGCATTTATATCGCCAATAAAAAGTTGAAAATGAAAATCATTAAAATAACGGTAACTAAGGCTTTTAAATTCTATACAACTGATTTTTCAGATATAAAATTTTTCTTTAAGACTTCTTCATTTTGATAGCTGGATCATTGAAATTTTATAAGCTCTTCACTAACCAATTATATGGGGTGAGAAAATTATGCAGGTTAGTGTTTATGAGTAACATCGCCATTTTATTGTGTGTCTAAAATTATCATTTTAAACAGCTAAGCTACTTTATAATTTTATAGACAAAATAGAGTCAACTCTAAAGTTATTTGCAGCTTTACGACATAATTCTCAATAGAATGTCTGCAAAAAAAGCTGCAACTAACTTTAGACTATAACCACAGGCAAATGTGTTAGCGGTTGAAATGCAATAATATATTCGAATTTTTTTTTTTTTCAAGAAACCTAGCTAGAGAATAGCTCCATCCTTACTTGTTTTCTTTGCTTTAATATACTATATGCGTGTATAAATATGCACATTCAGAAACCCCGCTTAAAATTTGACTCTTTCGTTATGCTTTGTAGTGTCGCATTTTATGACTGCTTTGGGAATTTCAATTTGTAGTTGAGCATTCTCTTTGCCAGTCGTAGTACACATATTTGAAAAATGCGCAATTTTTCTCTTTGTTCCAAGAAAAATTTATACCTAGGGAAAACATTATGCAAATTCTATGGCATAATCCGAAATTGGTAGTTGAGTAAAAGCGAGAAACGGTAGAGCAATTTAAAATGAAAAATGAATAGAATTTAAGTTTGCAAAAACAATATTGTAATCCACTAGTCTCAAGAAAGTAGTTATTAGTAGTACATACCTATTTCTACACATAAATTGTGAGAACCAAAGTAAACTTAGATTTAAAAATATTAATTTTTACTTCATTCTGTAATGAAACTTACCATTAAGCTCGAGCATCTGAAATGAAAAAAATGCAAAGTTAGTATTATTTTAATCATTTGGTTAACATTAAACTGTCTTAAACAAATAAAAAGGGTACTTTCTGAAAATAACAAATTCAAGATATTTACCCTCGTGTAGAACTGTAGGTATATACTCTACTCTAGGTATACTTTAAATGTTAAAAATAATATTTTGTCACACCAGAAGGAAGCTGAAATTTCGTGTTACCCAAAATAATCTTTTTTTAATGCAATCGCACAAGGGTTAATGTAGGTTGCTGCTTTACAAGAATAATTCCATTCATAGCTTATATGACAGCTTATTTTAACCTGATTCAGATGTCTGGGCCTAATCTACAATGCCCTTCTTCTCTTAGCTTTACACGCGATTCGAGATCCTCTTTCAAAATATTAAAATGAAATGGCACATATCCTTTCAAGCAAAGGCTTTCTAATCCAGACATAAGGTTCAGTCGTGAAAATAAGTTTGCAATAAACTCTCCTAGTTTTAAAGCTTCCTTTGAGATAATTGTAGGCTCATAAAAATTTTCGCCTTTTGCGTTTACTAAAAACAGCCAAATTCGAGTTGTTTCGGTTGCCATGGCGTATGAGTTATCGATGAAAAAAAAACATTTGTTTCGGTTGAAAGAGAAATATCAAGTCACTCTTGTATTTATTAACTTATTTTTACGCTTCCAACTAATAAAATGCATCGCTTACTAAAATGTTTAATTTTATGAAGAGTAAATAAAGTTTTCTCCAACAGGGTAGAAATTGAGTTATTGGAACTTAGCTGGTTGTGGAAGCATTCTAGGGTAAAATTTGGCTGACGAGGTTGTACAGTACTAAAAAATTTTTCTTCAACCATGACAGTAATGACACTTAGTCCAAGGTAAGCTATAAATGTGGAGGTGGTAATTGCAGAGTTTTTTCTATCATATGGAAATCGACCCGGACATGCTCCCAACTCTAAATACCATTTACTCCAAGGTGTGTACTCAAAAATTGCTATTTGAAAGAATCGATCTAAGACTAATGTAAATAGAATAAATTTACACCAACTTGGTATTCTCCTGAGCACCGCCAATATATCAGAGCTTGCCTCAGACCGGATCAAATACCGTAAATTTTGAGTGCTAGTATCTTTTCTTCACTAAATGAAATTACATTATTATTTAAAATTATTTTTTTCCACAGAAATGTTATCCCTTTAGCTCTACGGGAAAAGCTTCAGTGCCTTTAAAATTTAAATTTAAATGCTCATAAGAATGTTTACATACACATGTATATACATACATATGTACATATGAACCTTTAGTCAAGTGTTTGCGTGGTTTTGATTTATAATCCTTGCACAGCAAAAATCACAAAATTTTTTAATTCCTCTTGCACACAGTTATATATTTATGAATGTAGATATCTATGTTAGGCAACATGCAAACTCAAACTTTACTTTTCCATAAATTTTGTAGTTGGGTTAGTCCCTTGTGCGAGCATTGACTTTTGTCACCAAATGAGAATTGAAAAAGACTGTACAAAAAATCTTTGCTTTCTCGACATTTTTTATGAAAGAAAAGACATCGTCGCATAAATGTACATATGTAAAGATGCATGCAAAAATATGTATACGAATGTTTATATCTGCATGTAACTATAGCAACATGAGCTTATAAAATTTTAGATATGTTTATGTATAAAAATTTCGTAGTGCCCACGCCTCGGTGGCTAAGCCCGCCTTTGCTGTCAAGAGTCACATAACAAATAGCCTTTAGGTGTGCTCTGGTACTCGAGAAAAATACTTAAGTATATGTATATGTATATGCACAGATGCATATGCATTATGAAAAAATAACCATTTACAACACTTTAACTTTTTCAAAATAATGAAGTGCTCAAGCGCTTTTATTTCATTTAAGCTGCATAAGTATAGGTATTTGTATATATATAAAATCATATAAAATACATATATGCAAGCAGATCACTCAAGATCAATCTTTTTGAATTAAATTTTATTTTAAAAAGAAAAAAATGTATATTTTAATTTTACTAAATTTTTTCAAACTTATTTTTTTTTCATATTTGAATTTTATGGTTCTAAATAAAATTAAAACAATTTGTTTTTACATTCATTTAATATTTAGAAACTTATTTTGTTTTTTAATCCACAGGCAAAGAAGTTAATAGTTTCCGTTTTTTAACCGATTTCCAAAAAAGGAAAAGGTTATCAATTCGTCGGTACTTATATTTTTTTTATGAATGTTACTTTGGACGACGTTAACCAATTTCTAAAATTATTTTTTTTTAGTGGAAAGTAGGTATCCCATACTAATTTTGTTTAGATCCCATACCTAAGTCATGAAGAAATCAACAGTGCTCTTAAATTTTTAATTGAGAACTAGCAGACCCGGCGAAATAAATTTTTTTATAGAAACATTTTGTCAAACATTTTCACCAACAATTTACGTTCAGAATTTCCAGTGGCACATTTATCCGGAAGTGCATTTTTCAAAATTACACATATATGTTTCTTGTCTGCGGACAAAAATACGCATCTTTTGTTTGAATCTTTTTTCTCGGAAGTGCCTATATCGATCAAGCCGTTTCGGAGGAGTTCGACCACAAGCACCGTGACACAAGACTTTTATTTTATTTTGTTGTAATTACTTGTTGCGAGTATCATTTAAAATGTAAAAAAAAAACTTTCGAAACTTTGGACAAATTTTCAATGAAATAGTCTTCCTTTTTTTTGCGGCTATGAGTTTATTGCCTCCACAATTATACAAGACCGAATTTAAGTAGCAGTCGCTGTGGTGTAGTGGTAAGCAGTGCGCGCTTCCACTCCGCAGCACCCGGGTTCAAACCCTGGTCGAGGCAACATCGCAAAAAATATTGAAAAAGATTTTTTCTTAACAGTGGTCGTCCCCCGGCAGACAATGGCAAACTTCCGAGTGTATTTTTGCCATGAAAAACAGCTTCTCATTAAAATATAATCGCCGTTCGGAGTCGGCGTAAAGCTGTATGTCCCTCCTCTTTGTGTGACAACATCAAGGCGCATGCCAGAAATCGGAGGAGAAGCTCGGCCAAACACTAACATATGTGTAAGCGCCAATATATTATTATTGTTATTAGTTAAAGAAAGCATTAAATTTTCCCATGTAAGTGAGTTAGCGAAGCATGCTTAACTGGTTATGTAGATACATATAATATTATTTTCGCTAAATGCATAAAAATTATGTACTATTCGATATAAATCTGGTACGTGTACAAATACGCACGCACAATGGAATTTCAATGCATTTTATTTTCAAAACGTTTTTATTTTAATAGACAACCTACTCGCATTTCCTTTTATCTCTTAATTTTTATATTTTTTTATCATTCACCAAAATAAAATTGATTTTTTCCATACTACAACATGCTAGATACTACCACATAAACATGAAGGCAAATAAACCAAAACGTTCAATTGTACACACATACATACTACGTACATACCTATGTATTTATACACATCCACCTGATGCACCATTATAGTGCTTCTATTGTCAACTGGCTCGTGTTCAAATGACTAACTGCCTGACTGCCTGACTGACTGTCTGTCTGACAGCAGCCCTCTCTGTTCATTCATCTGTGAGCGAATCAAATGAGTTGCGTCGATTTATTGCTGTTGTCAATGCAGCCAATTTTTTCATTGCAATTTTCTTTTTTTCTTCTATTTTTTTAGTGGTTTACTTTACTTTATTTTTTTGTTATACATGTAGTTCGTTTTCCGTATCCACTCTACCCTTAGTTTTTATGACTGCTGGCACGCAGCTCGATTTCATTTCATTACATTAGTACATTGTTATGTTCATTTCTTTCCCAGCTGTCCTGTGACATTTTTGCAGATCCTTGAGACTGTTAGATACTTGTTTACCATTTAGTTACCTCTTGCTGCTTCCTTTAGTTTTGTTCGCTTTGAATCTTACTGATTGTTAACAACATTTATTTGTTTACCTATTTATTTTGTTTGCAGGTATTTATGTATGTATATATGTACATATATATGTTTGTATATGCTTGTCGTATATTTGCCTTAAGTGCTATTATTTGTTTGTCGCCGTACAGCTGCTTCTTGTTTATTTTTGCTGCTGCGTTAAGTATAGTAATACATGTGTCTGCCTTTGTTTTGTAAAAACAGATGTATACCTTTTAGTGTTTATGTACGGCTATAAAGGTACGGATGGGTTGTAGAGTAAGGCAGGTGGAAGTTTGTTTAGAAAATGAAAGCTTTATTTAAGAAGCAGAAGCAGTAGTAGCTTTAAAACTCTACCAGAAAATTGAATCTCTTCGATTTAAATTCCGTTTGGAGGTGGAGTTCTTAGGCACATTTTATTCCAGCGTGGCCTACCTACATACTGACTTTGAAGTGGGTACAGCACGGTTAGAAAGAAAAGGTGAACGGTACATGTCTCACACATACGAAGGCAATTATAGACAAGTGTATTAAGGAACACTTACTGTTTATCGTATATCCAGCAGAATAACTAGCAGACAGCAAAAAATATATCCCTTATCCCTTAGTTGGCCAATTCGATTACATTACGGTTACGTTACCTATCTAAATTACTTTACGCCGATTTAAACAGACGGCATTAGCTTGTCGGAGTACATTTTCTCTGAATGTGCAGGAGGTTGGTCCAAAATTGCACGTGGAAAACTAAAGTATAGAAGAATTGATTATACCAAAATTTTAATTTTTAGATCATGTTAAAATTTTCAACTTTATATTTTTACCTTTTTCGGTAAAATTTATTTGTTTTTTTTTGTGATTTTCATTATTATTTTTCGATAAAAGTACCGCTATGTTGTATTTTTTTCGATCATTTTGAACCATAGTGATGTAGACTACGTTTTTATGATCGTTTTAAAATTTTTATGATCTAAAAAATGAGAAAAAATAAAAATTCATTATTAAAGGGTAAATTCGGGAACCTCAACCGCTATGATTTTTATAATAAAGATCATAATTTTATCATAATTTTGTAATTCTAATTTCTTAGAAAATTTTTAGTCCTTATTTTATTTTTTTACCATCTTTAATCGTTATATTGTGATATACATTTTTTTCGAAATAATGGTTATTTTGGATTTTTATAATTTTCCATTATTTTTAAATGTCAGAAAGACTGCATTTTTATAGCCGATTTAAATCTTTTATGATCTGAAAATAACGGTTATAGTATGATCGAAAAAAGAAAAAGCAAAATATGGCGATTAAAAATTATCGTTCAAAAAATCCAATAAATACTGCTGGCCAACCTCTCCACGGCTCGAAAAGATTGTTAAATATTTTACTCAAAGATAGCTGGTTAACAACGAAGATTTGCACTTTTAACAAACTAATTTTTTCTTAATATTCTGAGTGTCTACTTTCTTTTCATCTGTCATGTCATCTCTCCCGTTGTCCCGTTGTACATGAAATTCTGTGTGAAGAGCCTTTGAATGAGTTAGGACTCCTGAAAAGGCAAGAATCCGCCTTAACTAAAAACAAATTTCTTTTGGACTCCAAGATATTATGTGCAAACATGTTTCATAACTTTTTCGTTAACTCTCAACTCCTGGGAATATAAGTTTCCTAAATTTAGAAGTCAAAGCAGATCTGGCTTTATATTTACAGAACAGCTCTTGGATAGAGTCCTTTCAACTTGTAAAATGCTGTAAGTGGTGAAGGTATCTTCCAGTATTAATTCTGGGAAGCATTGTTAATACCATCGATCTTATGGTCTGCCTTTTGTACTTAGAAATGTCTACCGTTTACTTGTAGGAAGTTATTTCCTAAATCATCCAACCGGCCTCATTAGCGATAAATTTAAACTTGCGAATCCCTTACAACCTACTCACTTTGAGGATGTCACGGACTTGTCATAACCCTAAAATAGTAGTATCGATAGTGAGCGGATTTGCTCTGAATGCTTTCATAGATATTTATAATACTGCCTTTGGATGTATCTCGAAGGAATTAGTTGAAAAAGGCAAATATTTAACTGGCATATGAGTCCTTCCGCTTTTCGCTTATGATACCGTAATCTAGTATTTCAAAATATTAAATACCTCGAGAGTGTTGCTAATGTGCGGAGCTGGCGCTAATATTCATAAGAACACAAAGATATTTTGGATAAAATACTAGGGTAGAAAATATGCGGCCTTCAGACTAAGGTCATAATGAATTGCATTTATCCCAGATATGTCCACTGGTACACCAACAGGCCACGAATGAAGGACTAAAACCTGCTACAAGTACTGATTGCGACTTTGATTCGACAAGCGCTTAAGCAGGTGCTTATAGACCCCTGCTGGGTGATGCTTAAATTCTGTATGTATATTATCTTGCTCAAGGATTGTTAATTATGTTATCTTATTTCATTTGTGCTATCACCGGACCGAAAGTTGGCTTAAAAAGTTCGGAATATTAAGATGCCATTTAAGAAGGAATAAAAATTTTCTTATTGGTCTCAAAGATGTACGCAAATTTTTTTTTAATATTAACTCATATTTTAAAATAAAATCGTGAATTATTTCAGTTTAAGAGACACACGAACATTCATAGAAGCATATACAGTGACTCAAACAAATGACCACGTGTTGATTTTCTTCAAATATTCGTTACGTTTTTCGAGCCAAATTTGTATGGTCATTTTTCTGTAAACATATCGTCCAAGCTTTAATCAAAACCGTATAAATAATTTTAGTCTAATAACGGCTAAAAAAACGCGTTGATTTTTGATTTTTTTTTTTTTTTTTTGG